>NC_091349.1:663050-698050 GCF_038502225.1 Cherax quadricarinatus
ATAGCTAGTGTACTCAGCCGCAGCAACACTGAGGTGAGTACTCAGCACCTGTGGCTGGACATAGCTAGTGTACTCAGCCGCAGCAACACTGAGGTGAGTACTCAGCACCTATGGCTGGACATAGCTAGTGTACTCAGCCGCAGCAACACTGAGGTGAGTACTCAGCACCTGTGGCTGGACATAGCTAGTGTACTCAGCCGCAGCAACACTGAGGTGAGTACTCAGCACCTGTGGCTGGACATAGCTAGTGTACTCAGCCGCAGCAACACTGAGGTGAGTACTCAGCACCTATGGCTGGACATAGCTAGTGTACTCAGCCGCAGCAACACTGAGGTGAGTACTCAGCACCTGTGGCTGGACATAGCTAGTGTACTCAGCCGCAGCAACACTGAGGTGAGTACTCAGCACCTGTGGCTGGACATAGCTAGTGTACTCAGCCGCAGCAACACTGAGGTGAGTACTCAGCACCTATGGCTGGACATAGCTAGTGTACTCAGCCGCAGCAACACTGAGGTGAGTACTCAGCACCTGTGGCTGGACATAGCTAGTGTACTCAGCCGCAGCAACACTGAGGTGAGTACTCAGCACCTGTGGCTGGACATAGCTAGTGTACTCAGCCGCAGCAACACTGAGGTGAGTACTCAGCACCTATGGCTGGACATAGCTAGTGTACTCAGCCGCAGCAACACTGAGGTGAGTACTCAGCACCTGTGGCTGGACATAGCTAGTGTACTCAGCCGCAGCAACACTGAGGTGAGTACTCAGCACCTGTGGCTGGACATAGCTAGTGTACTCAGCCGCAGCAACACTGAGGTGAGTACTCAGCACCTGTGGCTGGACATAGCTAGTGTACTCAGCCGCAGCAACACTGAGGTGAGTACTCAGCACCTATGGCTGGACATAGCTAGTGTACTCAGCCGCAGCAACACTGAGGTGAGTACTCAGCACCTATGGCTGGACATAGCTAGTGTACTCAGCCGCAGCAACACTGAGGTGAGTACTCAGCACCTATGGCTGGACATAGCTAGTGTACTCAGCCGCAGCAACACTGAGGTGAGTACTCAGCACCTATGGCTGGACATAGCTAGTGTACTCAGCCGCAGCAACACTGAGGTGAATACCCAGCACCTGTATCGCTCTTAGGTGAGTACTCAGCGCCTGTATTTGCTCTTATGTAGTGTACTCAGCAGTAGCAGTACTCTGAGGTAAGTAGCCACTCGGTGTTTGTGTTGTCCTAGATACTAGTCACCCTCCTTCTAGCTCACCTATACTAGGAACGTTAACCTATATTATCCTGGGTTAGTTATAGCAATGTGAGCATAGTACTGTAATACTGTAGAAGGGAATACACGAATGTATTACTGTGTCCTTGTATATCTTTAAGGATCTCATGTATGAAGATACATGTGTATACTGTATATTCCGGTATACACATGTATAAGGTGCATGAGCATATAAGACGATATTTCGTAACAATTGTAATGTGATGTTAGTAAACAACTGCTAAAGTGTAACCCAAAGCTTACCCTTAACCCTGATCTTGAGCATATAAGACGCACGATGATTTTCCAGGACTTTTGTGGGATAAAAGGTGCGTTTTATGTGCCGGAAAACACGGTATATACTGACCAGGCAAGTGCCAGACGAGCCTGGTCTAAGGCCAGCCTTTAGGCTTACAAAAACTCTTGTAACTCATCAAAGGTATATCCTTGTAGAGTGTCTTCATGTGAGTTGATTAATGAAACACAAGAAAGTTGTTTTACTTTGAATGTTGTAGTAAGTTTGGAGATAGTGGTCAGGTGTGGCGGTTTGTGAGTGGAAGACTTCCCAAAGAACATCTTCGTGGGAGCACCACTGGGTCATCACACTATCGACACAGTCCTCAAGGACAGACTGAATGACCTGAAGAGAATGGGGGAGAGAATAAGAGATTTGGATGCCCATGATGTCCTGTATCTCCTCACAAGGTGTCTTACTTTGCCAAGACTAACTAACTTCTTGAGGTGCGCACCCTTCAGCGGATATGATGCACTCCTGAGATCTATCTTTAAGAAGGCACTGAATCTGTCACTGGAAGATTAGTGGGATCAAGCAACTCTTCCAGTGCGACTGGAAGGTATAGGGGTGGGCAAAGCAACACGGGTAGTATTACCTGCATTTCTGTGAACAAGTAAAAGAGATTGTCCCCGAACGCTTGAGAGGTGCTGTAGGAGCTCAAGATCCCTGGTTCATTGAGGCAGCCATGCAGTAGGGCAGTCTTGTAGACTCTTCAAGCAGACCAGCTCCTCCCAAAGAGCACAACGATCCCACTGGGCCAAAAATAGGTTAGATAAATACATGAGTGGGTGTGGGTGGGCATGAGTTGGACCTGACTAGCTTGTGCTACTAGGTCTGATGCCGTGCTCCTTCCTTAGGTGGAAGTGACCTGACTTGGTGGGTCATTGGGCTTAGCCGGAGGGTGACATGGACCTGCTTCGCAGGCCATTCAGATTGGCGCTGCTAGGCTAGCCGTCCCCATACCGAACACAGGTGTATTTGCTGCAGGGCGTCAGCTGATCAATTCGGGCTACATGATCTCGTTATTGCTGACATGTCTAGGATTTTAAACTGATAGAGGTATGGGTGTGTGTGGGAAACAGTCAGGTTGCAACATTAAGGTTGGAAACAGTAAATGTATAGACATTCATCATAAAGTTATAAATAAAGACAATGGATTATGTCAGCAAACAAAGGGGGACAGCAGAGGGCAGCAAGGGACTACCTCCCTTAAGGTTTACTTTACTAATAGCAGGAGTGTAAGAAATAAGATAGATGAGCTAAGATTAATTGCAAGTGCAGGAAACATAGATATTATTGCTATAACAGAGACCTGGCTCAATCTGAGAGATAGAGAGATGCCTTCTGAATGTCACATACAAGGCTATAAATTATTCTACACTGACAGGGTCAACAGGAAGGGTGGTGGAGTAGCGATGTACGTCAGAGACAATTTAAATTGTTGTGTTAGACAAGATATAACATTAGAAGCGTCAGCCACTGAATCTGTTTGGTTACAGCTTCTCGAGAGCCGTGAAAAGCTAATTTTGGGTGTGATTTACAGGCCCCCAAACCTTGATAGGGAGTGCAGTAAACTTCTATGGGATGAAATTCGTAACGCATCTACATACGAAAATGTTGTGCTAATGGGAGATTTCAACTTCAGACAAATTTACCGGAGCAGTTTGACAGGGAATTTAGAGTCAGGTGACTTTCTTGATACGAATCAGGATTGTTTTTTTAAAACAGTTTGTGACAGAACCAACTAGAGAAAATAACTTGCTTGACTTGGTTCTTGCCAGCAGGGAATCACTAATTAATAATCTTGAGGTTAATGATGAGCTTGGTTAAAGTGATCACAAATCACTCAGTTTTAATATATCATGGAATTCCCCTAATAATGGCAATCAAGTATCTGTCCCTGACTTCTGCTTGGTTGATTTCATAGGATTGAAAAATTGTTTAATCTACTCAACGACCAGGTGGTGGACTGAACTAGAATGACCTGACTATGGGTCAGGTAGGTGGTGATGATTGCCGATATGACGTTTTCCAGGGCATAGTTCTAGCTGCTCAGACAACTTATGTTCCAAATAGGGAAATCAGATCAAGCAAAAACGATCCTAAATGGATGAACAATAGATTAAAACATCTCATTGGTCAAAATATAGGCATATATAGGTAAATCAAAAGAGGAGAGGGGCAATTAAGAAATCAATAGATTGATTTAAAGAGAGAAATAAAAAAGGGAATAAGAAAGGCAAAAAGAGATTATGAGGTTAAAGTTGCAAGAGAATCGAAGACTAACCCAAAAGGATTCTTTCAGGTATACAGAAGAAAGATCAGGGACAAGATAGGCCCACTCAAAAGTTACTCGGGTCAGATCACTGACAGTGATAAGGAAATGTGTGAACTTTTCAATACCTACTTCCTCTCAGTTTTTACACAGGAAGATACTAGCGATATTCCAGATATAATAAATTATGTAGAACAGGACGATAGTAAATTATGCACGATTAGGGTCACAAGTGATATGGTCCTTAGACAAATAGATAAATTACAACCTAATAAATCCCCAGGCCCTGATGAACTGTATGCAAGGGCTTTAAACGAATGTAAAGAGGAGCTTAGCAAACCTTTGGCTAATCTGTTCAATATATCACTACAAGCTGGCATGGTGGAAAATGATAGATGTGATACCTATTTTCAAAACAGGTGACAGGTCCTTAGCTTCGAACTATAGACCAATAAGCCTAATCTCCATAGTGGGAAAATTTATGGAATCAATAATTGCCGAGGCAGTTCGTAGCCACCTTGAAAAGCATAAATTAATCAACGAATCTCAGCATGGTTTTACAAAGGGGCGTTCCTGCCTTACGAATTTATTAACTTTTTTCACTAAGATATTTGAGGTAGATCATGGTAATGAATATGATATTGTGTATATGGACTTCAGTAAGGCTTTTGACAGGGTCCCACATCAGAGACTATTGAGGAAAATTAAGGCACAAGGAATAGGAAAAAAAAATCCTGGATAGAGGCATGTTTGACAAATAGGCAGCAGAGAGTTTGCATAAATGGGGAGAAATCGGAGTGGGGAAGCGTCAGGAGCGGTGTTCCACAGGGGTCAGTGTTGGGCCCCTTATTGTTCACAAACTACATAAACGACATATATGGGTCAATAAATAGCGACATAAGCAAGTTTGCCGATAACACCAAAATAGGCCATCGAAATCATTCTGACAAAGACATTAGAGCACTTCAGGAAGATTTGAATAGACTGATGCAGTGGTCGGAGAAGTGGCAGATGTAGTTTAATATAGACAGGAAAATTTCCATGCCACATATAAACTAAATAATATAGATCTTAATATTACTGATTGTGAAAAGGACTTGGGAGTTCTGGTTAGCAGTAATCTAAAACCAAGACAACAGTGCATAAGTGTTCGCAATAAAGCTAACAGAATCCTTGGCTTCATATCAAGAAGCATAAATAATAGGAGTCCTCAGGTTGTTCTTCAACTCTATATATCCTTGGTTAGGCCTCATCTAGATTATGCTGCACAGTTTTGGTCACCGTATTACAGAATGGGTATAAATGCTCTGGAAAACATACAAAGGAGGATGACAAAGTTGATCCCATGTATCAGAAATCTTCCCTATGAGGATAGACTGAGGGCCCTGAATCTGCACTCTCTAGAAAGGCGTAGAAATAAGGGGGATATGATTGAGGTGTATAAATGGAAGATAGGAATAAATAAAGGGGCTGTAAAGAGCATTCTAAAAATATCTAACCTAGACAGGACTCACAGCAATGGCTTTAAGTTGGAAAAATTCAGATTCAGGAAGGATATAGGAAAGCACTGGTTTGGTAATAGAGTTGTGGATGAGTGGAACAAACTCCCGAGTACAGTTATAGAGGCTAAAATGTTGTGTAGTTTTAAAAATAGGTTAGATAAATACATGGGTGGGTGCGGTTGGGTGTGAGTTAGACCTGACTAGCTTGTGCTACTGGGTCGGATGTTGTGCTCCATCCTTAAGTGAGTGTGATTTGACCTGACTAGGTTGGGGCATTGGCTTGGGCTGGTAGGAGACTTGGACCTGCCTTGCATGGGCCAGTGGGCCTGCTGCAGTGTTCCTCCTTTCTTATGTTATGTCTGTCATACACCAAAACTAATCATGAGGAGGTCAGCGACATCAAGAAAAGTCTCGCCACAGCCCATTGCCCAGCTGAATGGGAACCCCAAGTTCTGAGGTCTGATGGAAGTCAAAGCGTCCATATAGTGTCACTATGCTACCCTGGAAGGATGGTAAGTAGATTGCATGGGAGTGCACCTCTGCCTCTGCGTTGGCTGGCACCTACTTGCCATACTCTGAAGCTGAAGGGGGTGGAGCCGCCAATTTCAGGAAGACTCAGAAAATCCACAAATACGGAGGGTTGCCACCTTGCTATAACTCCGTCCCAGTAGGATCGGAGACCCTTGGAGCATGGGGCAAGTGTGCTCTAAAATTCCTCAAAGAGATAAGTGAAAAACTCACCACAGAAACCAAGGACCGTAGAGTGGCCAGCTTCCTCTCTCAAAGACTCAGTGTTGCGATCCAGAGGGTAAATGCCTGCAGCATTCTGGGTGCTCTACCCACCGCCGGGGAGCTGGATGAAGTATATGAAATGTTGGCTCTGAGATGTTAGTTTTGTTGTTCTCCTTCCCATTGTATCTTGGTTAATGTAGTTTGTCTATAAATAAAATTCACATATAATATAGGGGTACTACCTGGAGTCTACCTGGAGGGCATCCCGGGGATCAATGTCCCCGCGGCCCGGTCCATGACCAGGCCTCCCGGTGGATCAGGGCCTGATCAACGAGGCTGTTACTGCTGGCCGCACGTAATCCAACGTACGAACCACAGCCCGGCTGATCCGGCACCATCTTTAGGTATCTGTCCAGCTCCCTCTTGAAGACAACCAGGGGTCTTCCTGTAACGCCCCTTATTGCTGGTGGGAGGCTGTTGAACAGTCTTGGGCCCCGGACACTTATTGTGTTTTCTCTTAGTGTACCAGTGACGCCCCTACTTTTCACTGGGGGTATGTTGCATCGCCTGCCAAGTCTTTTGCTTTCGTATGGAGTGATTGCTGTGTGCATATTAGGGACCAGTCCCTCCAGAATCTTCCAGATGTAGATTATGATATATATCTCGCCTGCGCTCCAGTGAGTACAAGTCAAGTGCTTCCAGGCGCTCCCAGTAGTTAAGGTGTTTGATGGAAGCTATATGTGCAGTAAAGGTTCTCTGTACATTCTCTAGCTCTGCAATTTCACCTGCCTTGAATGGGGATGTTAATGTACAGCAGTATTCCAGCCTAGAAAGAATAAGTGATTTAAAAAGGATCATCATTGGCTTAGCATCTCTTGTCTTTAATGTTCTCATTATCCATCCTATCAGTTTCCTAGCAGATGTGATAGTGGCATTGTTGTGATCCTTGAAGGTGAGATCCTCTGACATTACCACTCCCAGGTCTCTCATATTACTTTTCCTCTCTATTGTGTGATTGGAGTTTGTAGTATACTCTGTTCTAGTTATTATTTCCTCCAGTTTTCCATAACGGAGTAGTTGGAATTTGTCTTCATTGAACATCATATTGTTCTCTGTTGCCCATTGGAAAACTTGGTTTATATCTTCTTGGAGGTTAACAGTGTCCTCAACAGATGACACTCTCATGCAGATCCTACTAGGAGAAGAAATTATTCAAACATACCCGGGGAGAAGTACGTTTATTTTCTTCCCTGAGGTTGAGGATCCCCATATATATATATATATATATATATATATATATATATATATATATATATATATATATATATATATATATATATATATATATATATATATATATATTGTATTATACACCACTGGGGGTAGTGACCCCTAAATCAATCACAGTATCACAGTATACCACTGTTTAACAACCTCAAATATGTGATGTAGTAATGTTAACACCTATTTTAACGTGTTGGGTGCTAGTTTAACATGGGTCACTCTTCCCCCCCTATCATCTACCCACCTCCCTGGTCACCCACGTCACAATCATCTACATCTACCCACTTTACTATTATCTACATCTACCCACCTCCCTGGGTCCCCTACCTCTGTCATCTACATCTACCCACCTCCCTGGGTCACCCACTTCACTATCATCTACATCTACCCACCTCCCTGGGTCACCCACTTCACTATCATCTACATCTACCCACCTCACTATCATCTACCCACCTCACTATCATCTACCCACCTCCCTGGGTCCCCTACCTCTGTCATCTACATCTACTCACCTCCCTGGTCACCCACTTCACTATCATCTACATCTACCCACTTTACTATTATCTACATCTACTCACCTCCCTGGGTCCCCTACCTCTGTCATCTACATCTACTCACCTCCCTGGGTCCCCTACCTCTGTCATCTACATCTACTCACCTCCCTGGGTCCCCTACCTCTGTCATCTACATCTACTCACCTCCCTGGGTCCCCTACCTCTGTCATCTACATCTACTCACCTCCCTGGTCACCCACTTCACTATCATCTACATCTACCCACTTTACTATTATCTACATCTACTCACCTCCCTGGGTCCCCTACCTCTGTCATCTACATCTACTCACCTCCCTGGGTCCCCTACCTCTGTCATCTACATCTACTCACCTCCCTGGGTCCCCTACCTCTGTCATCTACATCTACTCACCTCCCTGGGTCCCCTACCTCTGTCATCTACATCTACCCACCTCCCTGGGTCCCCTACCTCTGTCAACTACATCTACTCACCTCCCTGGGTCCCCTACCTCTGTCAACTACATCTACCCACCTCCCTGGGTCCCCTACCTCTGTCAACTACATCTACCCACCTCCCTGGGTCCCCTACCTCTGTCAACTACATCTACTCACCTCCCTGGGTCCCCTACCTCTGTCAACTACATCTACTCACCTCCCTGGGTCCCCTACCTCTGTCAACTACATCTACTCACCTCCCTGGGTCCCCTACCTCTGTCAACTACATCTACCCACCTCCCTGGGTCCCCTACCTCTGTCAACTACATCTACTCACCTCCCTGGGTCCCCTACCTCTGTCAACTACATCTACCCACCTCCCTGGGTCCCCTACCTCTGTCAACTACATCTACTCACCTCCCTGGGTCCCCTACCTCTGTCAACTACATCTACTCACCTCCCTGGGTCCCCTACCTCTGTCAACTACATCTACTCACCTCCCTGGGTCCCCTACCTCTGTCAACTACATCTACTCACCTCCCTGGGTCCCCTACCTCTGTCAACTACATCTACCCACCTCCCTGGGTCCCCTACCTCTGTCAACTACATCTACTCACCTCCCTGGGTCCCCTACCTCTGTCAACTACATCTACTCACCTCCCTGGGTCCCCTACCTCTGTCAACTACATCTACTCACCTCCCTGGGTCCCCTACCTCTGTCAACTACATCTACCCACCTCCCTGGGTCCCCTACCTCTGTCAACTACATCTACTCACCTCCCTGGGTCCCCTACCTCTGTCAACTACATCTACTCACCTCCCTGGGTCCCCTACCTCTGTCAACTACATCTACTCACCTCCCTGGGTCCCCTACCTCTGTCAACTACATCTACTCACCTCCCTGGGTCCCCTACCTCTGTCAACTACATCTACTCACCTCCCTGGGTCCCCTACCTCTGTCAACTACATCTACTCACCTCCCTGGGTCCCCTACCTCTGTCAACTACATCTACTCACCTCCCTGGTCACCCACTTCACTATCATCTACATCTACCCACCTCACTATCATCTACCCACCTCACTATCATCTACCCACCTCACTATCATCTACCCACCTCACTATCATCTACCCACCTCACTGTCATCTACCCACCTCACTATCATCTACCCACCTCACTATCATCTATCCACCTCACTGTCATCTACCCACCTCACTATCATCTACCCACCTCACTATCATCTACCCACCTCACTATCATCTACCCACCTCACTATCATCTATCCACCTCACTGTCATCTACCCACCTCACTATCATCTACCCACCTCACTATCATCTACCCACCTCACTATCATCTACCCACCTCACTATCATCTACCCACCTCACTGTCATCTATCCACCTCACTGTCATCTACCCAGCTCTTGGGTCAGTGTTTCAGGAAACACAAAATACCCAAGAAATAATATTTTTGCGTTTGTCGGAGTGTTTGGCTTGATGCCAGACTTAGTGCCCGGGGGGCGGGGGTAGTGATGTGAGAGACAGGGAGAGTCTGGGAGAGACAGGGAGAGGGACAGGGAGAGGGGTGAGTCTGGGAGAGAGACACGGAGAGGGGGAGAGTCTGGGAGAGACAAGGAGAGGGGTGAGTCTGGGAGAGAGACGGAGAGGGGTGAGTCTGGGAGAGAGACAGGGAGAGGGGTGAGTCTGGGAGAGAGACAGGGAGAGGGGTGAGTTTGGGAGAGAGACAGGGAGAGGGGTGAGTCTAGGAGAGAGACAGGGAGAGGGGTGAGTCTGGGAGAAAGGGGGGTCATGGAAGGGGAGCGAGACATAGAGGGAGGGAGAGGGGGAGAGTCTGGGAGAGAGACAGGGAGAGGGACAGGGAGAGGGGTGAGTCTGGGAGAGAGACAGGGAGAGGGGTGAGTCTGGGAGAGAGACGGAGAGGGGTGAGTCTGGGAGAGAGACAGGGAGAGGGACAGGGAGAGGGGTGAGTCTGGGAGAGAGACAGGGAGAGGGGTGAGTCTGGGAGAAAGGGGGGTCATGGAAGGGGAGCGAGACATAGAGGGAGAAAGAGAGGGGGGGAGGGTAGGGAGGAGAGGTGGTTACTGGGATGATATTAGTAACAAGGGATGATGATGTTAGATGTTAAGTCATTTAATAACCAAGCTTTGGTGGGAAAACTTATTGATGTTATAGCGGGAATTGTATTGATTGTTGAGGTTATGGAGGAGTAAGTTGTGACCGCCGCCGCCGCCGCCGCCGCCGCCGCCGCCGTAGTCGTGCTACGGTGCTCTTCATCTCCGAGACTGAGGGATTAATTACCTCATCTTTTGTTTATAGTTCTACTGTCTTCAAATTATATTCTAGAATTTGTATTGATAAAGCCACTGGATGGTGAAACATCTACAATAAAGATACTCAGATGTTGTCGGTGTTGTATACCATTCATGTACAATAATAATAATTATTATTTCTACCAGTACATGATACAACTTATACAGACCACAGCTGACGTCACTGACATACTATATAGAAAGTCCCTGGTTATGTTGAGCATTTCCCACGACTTAGGTTAATTTTGTCCCCAGGATGCCACCCACAACAGTTCATTAACACCCAGGTACCTACTGGACAGCAGGTGTCCTAATTAACAGGATATATGATGGTATTTGTTAGAAATGTATCAAAATTTGGATGGTAGTGTAAGGGTACATGATGGTAGCTTTTGTTTCTTTCAAAAACCCGGTTTTTTTTTTTTTTTTTGTACAAAAGTAAATACAACAAAACATTTTTATATTTTAAATTTTACAGTAAGATAGTGGTGAGGTGGGAGGTGTTAGTGGCGGGAGGTCAGGTCACAGGTCATGGTTTCTTGACGCAGGTCTTCGTCATATGATGACCCACAGCTAGAGCTTTTGGTAATCTGACCGAGACCTTCCACTGGCTTACCCCTCAACCCCTTTAAAAATTATGGTTATGATTAGAACAATTTTTTTTGTTTGTGGGAGGGAGCGTGTTGGTCGCATGGCGTTACTTTGTGCAGTGTTGGTCATCACTGTCCAGCACATGACAGTATCTACCAACCTGCTCATGACTTCCACACTCATCATCCCAGTGACCCACTCTGAGGTCAGCCCCTCTGCTTGATGGTGTAATCATTCAGGCTGTTGGTGTTTGCAGCATGCACACCAAAGTAGGAATTAAGGCATTGTAGATCAGGAATAGTCTACTGACACTTTGTTGACTTATATTTGAAGGTTGTTGAAAAGTAATTTTATTGTAACAGACTCTGGAAAAATAGTACAAGCACTTAGTTAATAAGTAAGACACAGGTGCAGCAGTTTGGTAACATTGTTCTGAAAGTTTTGCATACACAGTACTAGACTTGTTCAGTCTAGTACACAGGAGGTAGTTGAAGCAGTGTCTTACTTATCAACTTATCGGTCTAGTATACTACTATGATTATATTCACTAACACTTGGTATTATTTACCCTGTGCGTCAGGGTCTCTTAAAACTTTAATGTTTATAATGTTGTTGTTAGTAAGTTGCAATTGTATAAACCATACAATTAATAACCAAGTTTAGAGTATTGTTCTCACATAGTTGTCTTCCCTTGGTGCAAGAGACTGGGGCTGCAAATCCTCAGGGCTCTCAAGGAAAGACGTTGAATAACCTTGCAGCCTGGTCTAAGGTCAGGCTTTTCTGTTGATTGCCTGTTCATCCAGGCTGTGGCTTTTTGTAACCTGCTGACCAACATAGCCATCACAGCTTAGTTGACCTGCTACTTGGGAGATAATGTGAAATAAACTCAGCAAAAAGAAATAAGAGAACATTGTATCAACATCTGTGGTCCCAGACTAATTAATACTTTACCAGAAGGTATCACAAACACTGCTGGAACAGGTGTAGAAGTTTTAAAGAGGAAATTTAATAAGTGCAGTTCTTCTGCCAAGTGCTGGATCGAGCAGACTGTGATGAATATGTGGGCTATTGAGCTGTCAGCTTCTACAGCTTGGTTAACCAGACAAGCACGAAACAAGCCTGGGCTTTGAGAGTAAGAAAACTCTTCAAACCAATCAGAGGTATAGCCGAGGTGGTAAAGATAGTGGTCTAGTTGCCTTTTGAAAACTTCAATACTTGTTCCATCAATATTTCTGACATTTTTGGAACTGGTCATGAGCAGTCTAGGACCACGAATGTTGACACTGTTCTCTTATTGTGCCTCTGGTGCCCCTGCTTTCCACTGGATCGCTGTATAGTCCTTGTGGCTTAGCGCTTCTTTTTGATTATAATAATAATAATAATTGTATACATTTCTAACATGGCCCTCAAGTATCTTGCATTCATGTTATCAGATTCTCTCTCTCTCTCTTTGCTCTGAGGAGTACATTGGGTCCTTCCCAGTACAGTACTTTGGGTCATTTCCAGTATAGTACTTTGGGTTATTCCCAGTACAATACTCTGGATCATTCCCAGTATAGTGTACTTTGTTTTAATGACTCTGTATGGGCAGTAAATGATCTCTGCATCTGTTCAGGCTCTGGTATCTCTCCTACCATGAATGAAGCCAGTGAAACTGAACACTACTACACAAGAGAGCACAGGTGAATTGAACAGTGCCACCATTGGCATTATTTATCTTTTTTACAATGTTCTCACTCTCAGTATCCACCCCTGTCATTTCTCTGGCTTTTGCAGTAATTGACCTATTGTGCTCTCTAAATGATCGGTCCTCCGACATTATTATACCCAAGTCGTTTAGTTGTTCCTGTCATTTTATGATATGATACTCTGTGTCCTTCAGAGGGCATACATTTCCTACCTATATACTGTGAACTTGAGGACCAGAACATCGAGGAAGAGTACTTGGTTAAGTCTCTCACATTCTGTTACAGTGCTAGTCATGGTATTATGCCGGGTGAGCGCCCCAGCATGATGCTGTGATGAAAATCAAAGGCCTACCATACAGGGGGTCCTTTCCCATCAGTGCATTTAAGCTGGGTAGCAGCCATTAGCATGACGTCACAGCCTGCTGCCACACTCCACAGTGATTCCTCAGTGCTCACATGACTGCCGTGGTGAGAGGAAGTGTTGCACTTTTGTCACTCATTCACCCCATCTTTTGTCGGGTGTTCCCTTTGGTTTTGGGGCTATACATGTTTGATTATGAGTAAAAGGTAGTCTTCAATACTTGAAACTATAGCTCAAATCATAGGGCTTCACAAAGCTGGGCAACAGATGAAAGAAATAGTGGAGAACGTTGGTGTGTGTGAGCGTTCAATGAGGAACTGGGTGCAGCGTTTCAAGGCTGGTGGCGGTGTCGAGTTACCATCTGCCAAACCCCGGCCTGGCCCCTCGAAGAAAACATCTGTTCGTACCTTAACTGTGTTAAAGAAGCAGTTAGAGAGTGCACCTAAGATAACTGCTAGAGAATTAAAAGAAAAGAACCCACATCTTCTCTCAGAGGTGTCTGTAAGAACTGTTAACATACGTGTGTCAGAACTGGGCTACAGTAGTCACCACTAGGTTAAGAAACCAATCCTCTCCAAGCCACAGAAGAAATGTAGGCTGGATTATGCAAAGAGATATATTCACTGGAATCCTCAACAGTGGTCTGAAGTACTTTGGAGTGATGAAGCAACCTTCACCGTCACCTGTAACCGTGGAGGACATGTGTACTGGCCCAGAGGTAGTGACCTGCTAGACTCATGCCACACCTGTGGGACCACCAAACACCCAGATTTGCTCATGGTTTGGGGGGTGTTTCAGTGCTCAATGTTGGTGAACTCATTGTGCTTCCCAAGAACCAGTATATGAACCTGTATAATTACCTGGAGTTATTGTATGACAATTTACCTGAGGCGTTTGACAAGTGTGGGGCTACAGTTTTTATGCAGGACGGTGCACTGTGTCATACTGCCAAATCTGTAGTTCACTGGCTTAAGGACTGTGAAGTGAGGCTCTTTAATGACTGGCCAGGCAATTCCTCAGACTTAAACCCTTTTGAGAACCTCTGGTCAGTAGTGAAACGAAGTTTACTGGGCAAGGATATCAGTTCCATCCCGTGGCTGGAGGCTGCTCTGCATGAGGGATGGAATAATATACCTCCCCAAACCCTCAAGAATTTGTGTGAGAGTCTTCCTACATGGCTGAGGGACGTGATTAAGCGTAAAGGACGCAGCACCAAGTATTAAAACCTCAGTAAGTGTGCAAATTTATATACGTGTATTATAATCTTTCGTGGTATGTGTTTGTGTTTTGATACGTGTGTGTGGGGGCGGGGTGGCATAATGCCATGACTAGCTATAGGTGGTTTAATATCTGAAATTACCCCACTTTTTTGTCCTAAACTGTAAATATGTTATCTACCTATCATACATGGAATATAATTGATGACATATTTAGTGTCAGAGAGAGTGGAGTAATTTAGGTTGTTGGGGTAGGAAAACCCTTGTAATTTGGTCACAGGCATATCACATGTCACTAGCCCCAGTCATCATATTTAATGTGAAATGTGATAAACTAAACCAAAATACCTTTCCTTGATGTGGTGATTATTGTAAGAGAGTGATAGACTTAAGATTACAGCATAAGGGAACCTCTGGACCCCATTAATTGTAAGCATTACTTCAGTCACCACAAGACCCAGATAAAGAGAGTTGCAGTATTCTGGGTCTTCCTAAGAGCTTTGAGGACTTGTGGCCCCAATCTACTACACCAAGAGAAGACAGCTATCTAAGAACAGTTTTCTAAACTTGGTCACCAAGATGGGTTTATACAAACAGTACTAGATAAAGGTGGAAAAAGTCACAATTGCTTTGTAATGTGATCCTTTATTGGTGATGTTTTGCCCACACAGTGAGCATTATCAAGTCACAAACAGGGAAGCCCAGAGAGGGAGGGTGATTATATATAAATGAGCATAGGGATCAGCTCAGCTATACTGTAGAAGCCACTGTTCTGGTTGAAATTGTTGAATGTCTTGATTAGTGCAGATTCTAGGATACTGCATCTCTGGGTGTCTCCTTCCTTGACAGTACGTAGTTCTCCCATGTAAGTAATCAAGTGTTTATACCTGGAGGGTGTTTTGGGGATCAATACCCCTGCAGCCCAATCTGTGACCAGGCCTTGTGGCGAATCAGGACCTGATCAACCAGGCTATGTTGCTGGCCACACATAAACCAACGTATGAATCATAGCCCGGCTTGTCAGGTACTGACTTTAGTTGTCTGTCCAGCTCCCTCTTGAAGACAGTTAGGGGTTGGTGGGATTTTGTGTGAAATGCAGGCATTACCCAAGCCATTAATTGTACCGATGTATTGGTGTTCAGAAATGCATTCCAAACCTCTAACAGACATACAGAATGATCATCTATGTAACAACTAGATAACAGCTTAATACCTTGCATGAATTATCATATTCAAGAATGAGGTTGATGACTAACTGCATAATATTGTACAAGAGTCATGAGTCTAGTAACTCAGCCACAGGTAGTGGGACTAGAACATAAATCATAGTTATAATAATAATACAGCCTCTCCTCACTTAACGATGGAGTTCCATTCCTGAGACCTTGTTGGTAAACAAAATCGTCGCTAAGTGAGGAGTATACTATTGTGGTAGTGGGTTTGTGTCAACCATCTTTGATATTGTTTTAATGTTACCTTTGCATCATTTATAACATTTCTGGTATACAGCCTCTCCTCACTTAGCGACATACTCATTTACCGATGACTTAGGCTTACGACAGGCTCTCTGACTAATATTCATACCTAAATAATGTACGTATATTAAGAGCTGATTTCCTCTATTCCATTTATTACAATATACGGTTACTGTATAAACACTTAAAAATATACCAGAAATTCTATAAATAGTGCAAAGGTGATATTAAAACAATATAAAAATTGGTTGACACAAACCCACTACCATTATAGTATGCTCCTCACTTACCGACGAATTTGTCTAACGATGAGATCTTAGGAATGGAACTCTGTCATTAAGTGAGGAGAGGCTATATTTTTAAATGTTTATACAGTAGTGTACTGCATATTGTAATAAACAGAACAGAGGAAATCAACTCTAATATACATTATTTAGGTATGCATACTGGTCAGAGAGCCCGTCGTGAGTCCGAGTCGTCAGTAAGTGAGGAGAGGATGTATAATAGTAATAATAATAATAATAATAATAATAATATAATGCCTTTATTTCTACAAGTACATGTACATCAATGACATACTACTACACAGAAAGCTGCTTGTTATGCAGAGCATTTTGGGCAAATTAGGTCAGTTTTGTCCCAGGATGCAACCCACACCAGTCGACTAACACCCATATACCCATTTTACTGATGGGGAACAAAGACAACTGGTGTAAAGAAACACACCCAGTGTTTCTACCCTCGCTGGGAATCAAACCTGGACCCTCGCCATGTGAAGCGAGATCTTTAGCCACCAGGCCACTGGGGCACCGTATGAAAACTTTTAGAGCCTAAGAGAGTACAGTTTATATATCATTCTTGGATATATTCCAGGGAGTACAGCTTGTAGCTTCTGTTAATAACAGAGACTATTTGAAGACAGCACAAAAATGTTACTTGTGTGTCCCACAGCCTGGCTGCAGCAGTACGAAACCCTTCAAAGGTGTATCAAGTTTTCACTTAGTAATAATGGTTGAATTACTGACAAAATGGACATATGCAACTAATGTGGCATTTTATTGTGGCAACGTTTCATTCTCTAGGAGCTTTTGTCAAGCCTATAACAGCTTGACAAAGCCCCTGGAGAGTGAAACGCTGCCACAATAAAATGTCACATTAATTGCATCTGTGTCCATTTACCTAAGAAGTTTTCACTTCCATGATGATTTATTAAAAGCAATATATATTTTATAAGTTTCAAGTGAAGCTAATTTAATGACTTTTCCTACTTTATATCTTTTTTTTTTTTCTTAATAGAAGTTAGAGGGGGGACATACTGTATATGATTCACAAAATTTTGTTAAAAATTAATATTTTCATATTAGCTTGCTCACAGTTTATTTTGTTGTTGACGACTGCAGGAGTCAGACAACTTGTGGTGGGATGCCTTTGCCACGGAGTTCTTCGAGGACGACGCTACCCTTACCCTCACCTTCTGCCTTGAGGATGGACCCAAAAGATATAGTAAGTGGTTAACCCCATGTTTACTTGGTCACTTCTCTCTTTACTACAGTGTTACCTCACATACAATGTTACCTCACATACAGTGTTACCTTCACGTGCAGTCTTACCATCACATACAATGTTACCTTCACATACAGTGTTACCTTCACATACAATGTTACCTTCACATACAATGTTACCTTCACATACAGTGTTACCTTAACATACAATGTTACCTTAACATACAATGTTACCTTCACATACAATGTTACCTTCACATACAATGTTACCTTCACATACAGTGTTACCTTAACATACAATGTTACTTTCACATACAGTGTTAATCTTCACATACAGTGTTAACCTTCACATACAGTGTTAATCTTCACATACAGTGTTAACCTTCACATATAGTGTTAATCTTCACATACAATGTTAATCTTCACATACAGTGTTAACCTTCACATACAGTGTTAACCTTCACATACAGTGGTAATCTTCACATACAGTGGTAATCTTCACATACAGTGTTAATCTTCACATGCAGTGTTAACCTTCACATACAGTGGTAATCTTCACATACAGTGTTAATCTTCACATACAGTGTTAACCTTCACATACAGTGGTAATCTTCACATACAGTGTTAATCTTCACATACAGTGTTAACCTTCACATACAGTGTTAACCTTCACATACAGTGTTAACCTTCACATACAGTGTTAACCTTCACATACAGTGTTAACCTTCACATACAGTGTTAACCTTCACATACAGTGGTAATCTTCACATACAGTGTTAACCTTCACATTCAATGTTAACCTTCACATTCAGTGTTAACCTTCACATTCAGTGTTAACCTTCACATACAATGTTACCTTCCCTGTGACATTCCTTGTGTGTTACCTGGAGGTTATTCCGGGGATCAACGCCCCCGCGGCCCGGTCCATGACCAGGCCTCCCGATGGATCAGGGCCTGATCAACTAGGCTGTTACTGCTGGCCGCACGCAGTCCAACGTACGAGCCACAGCCCGACTGATCCGGCACTGACTTTAGGTATCTGTCCAGCTCTCTCTTGAAGGCAGCCAGGGGTTTATTGGCAATTCCCCTAATGCTTGATGGGAGGCTGTTAAACAGTTTTGGGCCCCGGACACTTATGGTGTTTTCCCTTAGTGTACCAATGGCGCCCCTATTTTTTATTGGGGGCATTTTGCATCGCCTGCCCAGTCTTTTACTTTCGTAGGGAGTGATTTCTGTGTGCAGATTTGGGACCATTCCTTCCAAGATTTTCCAAGTGTAGATTATGATATATCTCTCCCTCCTGCGTTCCAACGAGTACAAGTCAAGTGCTTCCAAGCGTTCCCAGTAGTTAAGGTGCTTGACAGAACTTATACGTGCAGTAAAGGATCTCTGTACACTCTCTAGATCTGCAATTTCACCTGCTTTCAACGGAGATGTTAATGTACAGCAGCATTCCAACCTAGAGAGAACAAGTGCTGTCTATTACTTTCTTTGCTACTTCAGTCCTCATTACTCTCCCTGTTTCTATCTTCATTACTTTTCTTTCTTTTATTCTCATTATTTTCCTTGTTAATGTCTTCATTATTTTCCTTGTTTCTATCTTCATTATTTTCCTTGTTTCTATCTTCATTATATTCCTTGTTTCTATCTTCATTATTTTCCTTGTTTCAGTCTTCATTATTTTCCTTGTTTCTATCTTTCATTATTTTCCTTGTTTCAGTCTTCATTATTTTCCTTGTTTCAGTCTTCATTATTTTCCTTGTTTCAGTCTTCATTATTTTCCTTGTTTCAGTCTTCATTATTTTCCTTGTTTCTATCTTCATTATTTTCCTTGTTTCAGTCTTCATTATTTTCCTTGTTTCAGTCTTCATTATTTTCCTTGTTTCTATCTTCATTATTTTCCTTGTTTCTATCTTCATTATTTTCCTTGTTTCTATCTTTCATTATTTTCCTTGTTTCAGTCTTCATTATTTTCCTTGTTTCAGTCTTCATTATTTTCCTTGTTTCTATCTTCATTATTTTCCTTGTTTCAGTCTTCATTATTTTCCTTGTTTCAGTCTTCATTATTTTCCTTGTTTCTATCTTCATTATTTTCCTTGTTTCTATCTTCATTATTTTCCTTGTTTCTATCTTCATTATTTTCCTTGTTTTTATCTTTCATTATTGTCCTTGTTTCAGTCTTCATTATTTTCTTTGTTTCAGTCTTCATTATATTCCTTGTTTCTATCTTTCATTATTTTCCTTGTTTCTATCTTCATTATTTTCCTTGTTTCTATCTTTCATTATTTTCCTTGTTTCAGTCTTCATTATTTTCCTTGTTTCAGTCTTCATTATATTCCTTGTTTCTATCTTTCATTATTTTCCTTGTTTCTATCTTCATTATTTTCCTTGTTTCTATCTTTCATTATTTTCCTTGTTTCAGTCTTCATTATATTCCTTGTTTCTATCTTTCATTATTTTCCTTGTTTCTATCTTCATTATTTTCCTTGTTTCTATCTTTCATTATTTTCCTTGTTTCAGTCTTCATTATTTTCCTTGTTTCTATCTTCATTATTTTCCTTGTTTCAGTCTTCATTATTTTCCTTGTTTCATTATTATTTTCCTTGTTTCAGTCTTCATTATTTTCCTTGTTTCTATCTTCATTATTTTCCTTGTTTCAGTCTTCATTATTTTCCTTGTTTCAGTCTTCATTATTTTCCTTGTTTCTATCTTCATTATTTTCCTTGTTTCAGTCTTCATTATTTTCCTTGTTTCTATCCTTGTTTCAGTCTTCATTATTTTCCTTGTTTCTATCTTCATTATTTTCCTTGTTTCAGTCTTCATTATTTTCCTTGTTTCAGTCTTCATTATTTTCCTTGTTTCTATCTTCATTATTTTCCTTGTTGCTATCTTCATTATTTTCCTTGTTTTATTCTTCATTATTTTCCTTGTTTCAGTCTTCATTATTTTCCTTGTTTCAGTCTTCATTATTTTCCTTGTTTCTATCTTCATTATTTTCTTTGTTTCAGTCTTCATTATTTTCCTTGTTTCTATCTTCATTATTTTCCTTGTTTCTATCTTCATTATTTTCCTTGTTTCAGTCTTCATTATTTTCCTTGTTTCTATCTTCATTATTTTCCTTGTTTCAGTCTTCATTATTTTCCTTGTTTCAGTCTTCATTATTTTCCTTGTTTCAGTCTTCATTATTTTCCTTGTTTCTATCTTCATTATTTTCCTTGTTTCAGTCTTCATTATTTTCCTTGTTTCAGTCTTCATTATTTTCCTTGTTTCTATCTTCATTATTTTCCTTGTTTCAGTCTTCATTATTTTCCTTGTTTCAGTCTTCATTATTTTCCTTGTTTCTATCTTCATTATTTTCCTTGTTTCAGTCTTCATTATTTTCCTTGTTTCAGTCTTCATTATTTTCCTTGTTTCTATCTTCATTATTTTCCTTGTTTCAGTCTTCATTATTTTCCTTGTTTCTATCTTCATTATTTTCCTTGTTTCAGTCTTCATTATTTTCCTTGTTTCAGTCTTCATTATTTTCCTTGTTTCTATCTTCATTATTTTCCTTGTTTCAGTCTTCATTATTTTCCTTGTTTCTATCTTCATTATTTTCCTTGTTTCAGTCTTCATTATTTTCCTTGTTTCAGTCTTCATTATTTTCCATGTTTCTATCTTCATTATTTTCCTTGTTTTATTCTTCATTAAAGTAAAAACTTGATTTATTAGACCCAGATTAACAAATTTTGGATTTACTGTAATGGACAATCAGTCACTCAGTTATTTTTTTTTAACACATTGGCCGTTTCCCACCAAGGTAGGGTGGCCCGAAAAAAACTTTCACCATCATTCACTCCATCACTGTCTTGCCAGAGGTGCACTTGCACTATAGTTATAAAACTGAATAACATTACATCTCTCACATGGAAAGTCCCTTAGTTATGCAGAACATTTCAGGCAAGATTAAATTTAACTTGTGTCTAGAGGGACTGTAGTATTTTACCTATATGTATATAAGACAGTAATAATTTTTACATTAAAATAGATTACATGATTATTAAACAATTGTATATGAAGCCAAACTTGAGTCATGGAGGTGGGGAAGTACAGTGCATGCACTCTAAATGAGGGGTTTGGGATATTTACTGTTTAAAGAGACATCTGAACTGTCAGATCTGTGCACCTCTGGCAAGACAGTGACAGTTTGAATGATGTTGAAAGTGTTTCTTTTTTGGGTCGCCGTGTCTTAGTGACACAAATCACTTAGATATCCCTCGTGTCCATCTCTCCCTATGCAAAAATGCCGTGCATGTAAAAGACCTGAAGATCTGGAATTCATTGCCAGAACACACTAAAGGACCCTGTCTGCAAATCAGTTTAAGACCCTACTAAGAAATCACCTTATCACTCAAAATTAACCAGACAAACCGTATCTAATCACTACCAGTTACTCAAAAGCTACTCGCATTGTGCTGATGAATGCTCAACCACTTACTCACTACTTCAAAATTAAGATGTCTAAATTTCATTGTTTTAAATAGTGCTAAATTGTAATACATCATAATGTAAATTTTTTTAAACTGTTCCATTGTAATGCCAGATTTCATTGTTTGAAATAGTACTAAACTGTAATACATCATATTGTAAATTGTTTTAACGTGTTCTATTGTATTACTGTAATCTTTATAAACTAATTCGATAGTGTAATAATTCTCTGCTAGACTTGTCAAAGCCATGTAGCATTAGCTGATAGAATATTCAAGTCTCTTATACTCACTGTAACTCATGTAATGACCATATGAACTGTTATTGCCTTCCTGGTCTTAAGTTGATCTTTAAGTTTGCCTGAAATGCTCTGCATACAAAGGGGCTTTTGGCATGTACACCCAACTGTTATATTCCTCTGTACAACCATGTATCATATCAAAATAAACATCTTAATCTTAAAAAAAAATCATGAGTTACATGGGCTGTGACAAGGCAGAGCCATTTTCAAATCTGAAAAATAAAAATAAGGGATGTAGATAGATAACAGTTCAACTTGTGTTTCTCCATGCCTGTGGGAGGCACAAGAAATAAAAAAAAGTTTTTTGTCACAGAGATGATTCAGTATCTTCTAACTGAAGAGAAAAGTCTGCAAGAAGACTTGGACAGGATTCAGGAATGATAGGATGAGTGGTTAATAGCCAAGTTATAAAAGCTGTGATGTGAGTAAGGAAGAGCAAAGACAGTATCATTTGAGAGGCTGGAGAAAGATACATAAACAAAGAAATTGACCTTGTAATAATTATTACATAAAGCCAGTCCCTGGAAGCATACATAACAGAATAACATTGCAGGCTAAGCTTGCAAACATAAGACTGGTTAAATAAAACATAAGACTCATTAAATCAAATGCTTGTCTAGGACATTACATGAACTAAGTATTTTCTCTCTTTTTTTTTTTTCCCCCCCCTGCAGCAATTGGGCGAACCCTCATACCTCGGTACTTTAGGAGCATCTTCGAAGGAGGTGTTACGGAGCTTTATTATTCCTTAAAACACCCTAAAGAATCGTTCCACAACACCTCCATCACCCTCGACTGTGACCAGTGCACCATGGTTACGCATCATGGCAAACCTATGTACACTAAGGTGAGACAACACACAATTGTTTACAAGTGCTATTAGTTTAGTAAATTTAACTTTTTTATTAACCTGTAAACAGTCCAAACGTAGATCTACGCTCATGTGCGTAGTGCTCCAATCGGAGATCTAATTTTTTTTTCATAAGAGAGCATGAAAATGTCTATATTAACCTAAAATATTAACATAAAATAATGTGCCCAAGAGTGATTATTATTAAACATACATGTTTTTCTTATATAATTTTGAAGAAAATATCATAGATGGATTAATGAAAATGTCTATATTAACTCAAAAGGAGACATTTCATGTGCCCAGGAGTGAGTCACGAACATATGAGCAGCCCAGGCACACACGTCTGGTACTGACGATTTCTGAGTGGATGTACAAAACCCGGGGGGAAATTTTACCGAAAAATGCTCGAAATCCGAATTGTATAATTTCTGCACCAGATGAAAACCAGGGGTCCGCTGGACTGACAGGGCAAGCTGGTGACTGATAACAGTGATTGTGGTGGAGCGAGATGAGATTGTTTTGTTACGATTGTAACAATGATGGGCAGTTCTGTAACCAATGGACTTTGTCTATTGTTTTTATATCTGACCCAGCAGATTTTATCTTGTATTTCAGAAGTTTGATGCTGAAATAAACCTAATGAAAAACAGGGGTGCTATATGCACAAGAGAAAACTGTCAGCATCAGTGGACCAAGACTCTTCAAACTGCTACCAGCAGTTATCACATACAGTGGTACCTCAGGATACGAACTTAATTTGTTCCAGAAGGCTAATAACGAGATACCAAACGAATTTGTTCCCATAAGGAATAATGTAAATTAGATTAATCTGTTTCAGACCCCCCAAAAATACACTTACAAAAGCACTCACATAAATACACTTACATAATTGTTTGCATTTTGAGCTGTACGTATCCCGAAGTACCAATACTATATTGCTTTAACAAATTCTAGAGATCTTCAGGAGGAAACTGGATCACTACCTCTGTCAAGTACCAGATCATCCAGGCTGTGATGGTTATTTGGGCCAGCAAGCCACTAGCAGCAACAGTCTGACTGAACAGGCACTTGACAAGGAAGCTTGACTAACTTCTTGGTTCGTAGGGTAGAGAAAGCTCTTGAAATCAGTCACAGGCATTTCACAAGTGTTTTATCAGTAAAAACTAGGAAATTATGATAAAATTTTAATATATATTATAGAAAGTTTGCTCCATTTATGGTAAAATGGCTCTTTTTTTGCATTTATATTAATATATGTATTGTTTTCAATTGAGCTTTTTTTTTAACCTGCTTTTAACATTTGTTAAAACAATAATATGTGGTACTCAGTATTCATGTTTGTATTAGAGTATGTACAGTATGTTGCTTTAACAAATAAAGGAATGCCTTTTATTTATTACACATTAAGTAATTTTTTTAAAACACTCGAGCAGTGTTTTTCTTTATTATTCCACACAGTGATTAGTATATTTTATTGTCAATTTTTTGTTAACTATCATACCTATGAATTACATCTTTTGTTGACAACTTACCATTTGAATTCTCTAGTATTGCACCATATAACTCTTCTCAAATTTATCTAATGAGAAGTCAGCTTGTGACTGAAATATTTTTATCTGATATTGTGTAATTTTTGTGCAATGTATTTTTTTATTCTGTGTTATTATTAAAGTGTCATTGAAAATATTGTTCCTCTCACTGTTACAGGTCTGTGCAGATGGTAGACTAATATTAGAGTTCACATTTGATGACCTGATGCGCATCAAGTCGTGGCATTTTGCCGTCCGTGCCCACCGTGAGCTCATCCCTCGGTCTGTGGTTGCCATGCACTCTCAACAGGACCCGGGTATGGTTGAAACGTTAAGCAAAAACATCACGCGGCAGGGCATCACCAGCCACACCTTAAACTACCTCAGGGTCAGTAACTAAAATTAACATCAATCTATAAATCTTTCTTGAGTTGTGCATCCATGACAATTGACTTATCTATATATCTATCTGACTGTGATACTTATTTCTTTGGACACTCTTCTTAGAAGGAATGACCTATAGATTCCTCTCCAGTCACATTAATCACCTTCACTTATTAAAGTTTTGTAAAGCAAACCCTGATATATATTATTGAATAAATGTGTATGCTGGGGTGACTGTTATAGTTCTGAAGCAGCTACATGTCTCTTGACCTCTTACCTACTACCCCACATCCCACATCTGCAGATTTTTGATAACAGTGCGAGAAATAAATTACAGCATTTACGGCAGTGTTCTACCTCTTACAACTGCTAGACCGCTATGATATTGTTATGGATGCACTGTGAAGACAAGCAAAATGCTGATGTAACTTAGATAACATTTGTGGAAGCTTTCAACAAGAACAATTGTGGTATAATAGCTATCAAAGTAATGAACTAATAGGTGGGAGGGGGGTATCCGTTTAAACAAAAATTTGTTGTATTGAAATGCCAGTGCAACAGACATGGTTTGTTGTATGGGGAGTCAGCTGGACATGCACTACTGCTAACAGACAACATCTTGATGCTACAGACTTAGTCTGATGTATCAAACATTTGTCCAGTCAAAATTTTTGTGTTATATCTGAAATTTGTTACATAGGGGTCTCTAATATCAAGATTTTTAGCATATGTCGAAAGGGATAACCTAAAAATTGGCAAAATTGATCTGTAGTTTTCTGACAAATTGAATGATAAAGATTAGTACTCAGATTTGTAACATTACTCTTTACTTTTTTCAGAGAAAAATATAAAACATTTTAATTTACTATACAACAAATAATATTTTGACATTTATAATTATTTCATCTTCGTCCTTTCTCACTGGTGTTGGCTGCCTACGAAACAGTATCCTCATTTATCATGCACATTTTATTTTCTCATTAGTGTGTTGATGCATCTCTTTAACATGCATCCTCTGGAAGCCTTTTTTGTTTATGCTGCATTCAGTCACCTCTCTTATGTCTTTTATTTACTGGCTGTATATATCTTTTCTCTCCCAGTACTACCTGTCACATATCCTTGCAGCTTCACACAATTTGTGTTATTTACATTTATTAACACATCGGCCGATTCCCATCAAGGCAGGGTGGCCCGTAAAAGAAAAACTTCCATCATCATTCACTCCATCACTGTCTTGCCAGAGGGGTGCTTTACACTACAATTATAAAACTGCAACATTAACACCCCTCCTTCAGAGTGTAGACACTGTACTTCCCATCTCCAGGACTCAAGTCCAGCCTGCCGGTTTCCTTTAATCCCTTCATAAATGTTACTTTGCTCACACTCCAACAGCACATCAAGTATTAAAAACCATTTGTCTCCATTCACTCCTATCAAATACGCTCATGCACGCTTGCTGGAAGTCCAAGCCCCTCGCACACAAAACCTCTTTTACCCCCTCCCTCTAACCCTTCCTAGGCTGACCCCTACCTTGCCTTCCCTCCACTACAGATTGATACACTCTCGAAGCCATTCTGTTTATCCCATCAATTATCTTTATCCCATCAATCCCAGCTGCCTTATCCCCTTTCATTCTACCCACTGCCTCATGAACTTCCCCCACACTCACAACTGGCTCTTCCTCACTCCTACAAGATGTTATTCCTCCTTGCCCTATACACGAAATCACAGCTTCCCTATCTTCTTCAACATTTAACAATTCCCCAAAATATTCCCTCCATCTTCCTGATACCTCTAATTTTCCATTTAATAACTCTCCTCTCCTATTTTTAATTGTCAAATCCATTTGTTTATGTGTACTCTTTATATCATTGATATCTTTCACATATATATTAAAGTAATGTAGTATTAATAATGTTCATAACTTGCAGTTCTTTTTTCAACCATATATTATGCCTTTTTTTTTTTGGTAAACTGCTTTTATCTTATTACACTGTTTGTATGCCAGTGTTCAGTTATCTGATAACAACATTTGTATGCCAGTGTTCAGTTATCTGATAACAACATTTGTATGCCAGTGTTCAGTTATCTGATAACAAAATTTGTATGCCAGTGTTCAGTTATCTGATAACATTTGTATGCCAGTGTTCAGTTATCTGATAACAACATTTGTATGCCAGTGTTCAGTTATCTGATAACAACATTTGTATGCCAGTGTTCAGTTATCTGATAACAGCATTTGTATGCTAGTATTCAGTTATCTGATAACAGCATTTGTATGCTAGTGTTCAGTTATCTGATAACAGCATTTGTATGCCAGTGTTCAGTTTTCTGATAACAGCATTTTTATGCCAGTGTTCAATTATCTGATAACAGCATTGTATCCCAGTGTTCAGTTATCTGGTAACAGCATTTGTATATTAGTATTAAGGGGGTCATACAGTGCCTGGGGAATAGTAGGTAATCAGGTTCGATCCAAGGAATGGGAGGACAAGTACAGTTCCTTGCATCAAGAGCCCCTCACCAGCATCAAGGAACCTCCCTTGAAGGGTACCTAGTAATAGCATTTGCATGCTATTACATAGCTATTTTGCATGTCATCATATATGCAAGTCACTTAAATAATTCACTGTACTGTATTGTATGGGTTAGGATGTATATGAGTTTCATTACAGCAATTCTCAATTTTCTTTTGACAGTTATGTGTGATTTTGGAACCCATGCAGGAGCTCATGTCACGACACAAAGCCTACGCGCTCTCCCCCAGAGACTGTCTCAAGACCACACTCTTTCAGAAGTGGCAAAGAATGGTTGCACCTCCAGGTAAGTTACTCATTATTTTCCTGTTGTGGGAAAGATGTCATTTATAGTTTCACCCAAAAGCTATGTGATTTATTTATTCAATTCAATACTCAAACTAAAATTGAAAAACTCTTTGCAAGCAGTAGGAATGAAGCTTGATTAATTTGTTCAATTTAAATTTTGAATAGAATAAAGTAATATAACAAAATTTGTCATTTAATGAGTTCCCAGCATGTTTAGAGGGTCATAACCAAGAACACTGTATTGGTCATTCAAGACCTCATTCACAGGTCACATGTACTGTGTGTCACCATTGCTCACAGGCACACACTTTTTCTCTTTATATATGCGATTTAGATTTTATTTTTATTCATCAGTTGTATGACAGGAAATTATTTTATTTATGCTTTTTTGAAGTTCATATTTATTGCATAGATGTTTATTAACAACTTACACAGCATTCATAACAAACATTAATACATTTGATAGTAGTGTATTTTGTTTTATACACCTTACGGAATGCTAACTTGGAATGCAACAACTATGTGTATATTATTAATAAATTAGCTATGGGTAAGCAAAATACACTCAGATCTCTAGGTGTGTACCATACATTCAAACTCCTCACTTAATTGTTACAATTGAAATACAGTACTTACTGTACCGTAATGCATTTTCCCATAGTGGTTGATAGGACAAATTAGCAAACACAGCATACATATCCAGTTTATCTATATAAACAAAGTGCATTTTTATTATGAATACATAGGGTTTATATATTATTGGGATGTCTAAAGGGTTATGTCCAAGTATATATGAGTTGTGAGAGGAGACTAATGAGTGTTCATAGATATAAAAGTATAGTGTTACTCCTGCTAATGTGAGCTGCTTTTGCACAAGCTGAGGTGGTTACTGATTATAGCATTATGACAGTGACTCATGCATATTTAATTATATTCTAACAAATTAATAGCCATTCACCTGTTAAATAAATGGGAAATAACATTTAAGATAAAATACATTGAACATATATTTCTACTAAATACACTGACAGTTAACTTTAGTGAAGTGCACGTAAAATTATTCAAAGAATTAATGAGGTATCACAAAAATAAGAACACATTTGACAATATAAATTTAGTTGAAGTGTTTAGGATAAATGCTACAATGGGCAGACCCTTGAACCAAGTTGAGGGAGCTTACAGAGAAACAAGGTTTTTGACCACCTATCTATCTACCCTATAACAAATGGCTACTAAAGCCAGTAACATGGCAGTTTTAAAAATAATAGAACCCCAGGGTAGATAAAATGAATATATAATCTCAAAGGCAGATATGCCACTGTCAGTATTTCATATTACACTCACTTGGGGAGAAGTTACTTTCAGTTACACTAGATACAGATACACGTAATATTACAGTAATTGAAGCATAATTAGGAACATCTGTTTTGGCTAAGGTACAGTTGTTATTTTCTGCCTCAGGTGTGATGCAAATGTTAGTGTTAAAACAAAAAGAAAACACATTGTGCCTTCTCAAAAAATATGTTAGTTTGAACAAAAGAGAAGTTGATGTCAGTGCACACTTGTGGTGTGTCGAAGCAGGAATTTTATTTATGTTTTTGTAATGTTCTTGCCAGAGACAGTGCAAATAAGATGTGTTATATAATTGGTCTTTGTGTTTGATGAGTTTCTGTTATTGGTTATTATTGTAGCCTAATAGTTTTGATCTTGAGTGTTTGTTATGATTATCATTTATTTTGATACCCATTATTAGAGTACTGCATGACAAAGATTTACGCTGAGGTTGTAAATAGTGTAATGGTTATGTTTTGTTCATTGCTCTGACATTTGATTTGATTTGCTATTAACCCCTAATGCAGCCTGGCTTTTGCAATCAAAGAGGCAGCATTATGTAAATATATATTTAACAACTAATTTGATTTTCTTTTCATAAAGCTACTCTGATAACCTCTTTGGCCAGCCCCTCAGATACCCATTACTTGTTTTATGTTCACTCTTGTATTACTTGATTGTGGCTTGGCTCAGACATCTCAAGTTGCAACCTCTCCATCAAGTCAGACATTCAAAATTTATTCTCTTAATTATGTCTCCTCAATTTAAGCTTCTTTTATTTTGCTACATGTTTTGTGTTTGAGTGTGCTGATGCAAGGAGGTAGACCTGCCAGTTAGTGAGGTATTTGAGCTAAGCCACAGCAGAGTGATGTCAACCCTGTGTTGTTCTTGATGTTGATGTGATCAGCTGTGTTTTGTTTGTCATAGGTGCAGCTAATCAAGCAAATGGTAAAAATGGTGCCGATGGAGGTATGTGGTGGACTCACTTTAACACCGTTAATTGTAATGTTGATCACAACTAACCACTTAGCTGCCAGTGCCCTCTGCCACACCTCACGGCTCCTACTAACACACGACACATGTGGCTTGCCCCTAATACCTGCTCACTCACACATTAGCACTCACTTGCACATGTAACTACACCATATTGACCACTGCCAGGGTTCCATCTAACTTGTATTGATATGTAATACAATTTTTTTTTTTCAACAAACTGGCCATATCCCACCAAGGCAGGGTGGCCCAAAAAGAAAAACAAAAGTTTCTCTTTTTAAATTTAGCAATTTATACAGGAGAAGGGGTTACTAGCCCCTTGCTCCTGGCATTTTAGTCGCCTCTTACAACACGCATAGCTTACGGAGGAAGAATTCTGTTCCACTTCCCCATGGAGATAAGAGGAATTAAACAAGAATAAGAAAATAGAAGAAAACCCAAAGGGGTGTGTGTGTATATATATATATATTTTTTTTTTTTTTTTTCTTCAAGTCGGCCGTCTCCCACCGAGGCAGGGTGACCCAAAAAAGAAAGAAAATCCCCCAAAAAGAAATTTTCTTCTTATTCTTTTTAGTAATGTTTACAGGAAAAGGGGTTACTAGCCCATTGTTCCTGGCATTTTAGTTGACTTTTACAACACGCATGGCTTACGGAGGAAAGATTCTTATTCCACTTCCCCATGGATATAAAAGGAAAAGTAATAAGACCAAGAACTATTAAGATAAAATCAAAGAAAACTCAGATGAGTGTGTATAAATTAACGTGTACATGTATATGTGTAGTGTGACCTAAGTGTAAGTAGAAGTAGCAAGACGTACCTGTAATCTTGCATATTTATGAGACAGACAAAAGACACCAGCAATCCTACCATCATGTAAAACAATTACAGGCTTTCGTTTTACACTCACTTGGCAGGACGGTAGTACCTCCCTGGGCGGTTGCTGTCTGTCAACCTACTACCTATAATGTAATACAATATTATTATATATATATTTTTTTTCAACGAACTGGCTGTATCCCACTGAGGCAGGGCAGCCTAAAAAGAAAAACTAAAGTTTTTCTTTTTAAACTTAGTACTGTAATTTATATAGGAGAAGGGGTTACTAGCCTCTTGCTCCTGGTATTTTAGTCACCTCTTACAACACGCATGGCTTAAGGAGGAAGAATTCTGTTCCACTTTCAATGGAAAATATATACATGTATATGGATATATGCAATAAGCTCACTATAAACAGGTGATTTCAGAATATGCAAAACAACCACTGTGAAAGAATAGCGAGATTTCAAGCGCTTTCATGACTTCTCACATTATCAAGGAACTATAAAATAATACATCAAAAGAAGGCATATAAAGGGTCTAGACCACACCTCACCATCACATCCCACAACAAAGCAACACCTGACGTGCGACGACACCCAACTCATAAGAAAGGAGGAACACTGCAGCAGGTCCAACTAGACAGGTCCTTCACGACATCCCACTAACAAAATATTTTACCCAAGAATTAAGATTATTATTTGTCCATTGTATTATTAAATTCTTCCCAAATTTTATTAATTATAAATAGATCTAATTTATATAAACCAAAGGAAATATTCATATTATTTTCAAAACTGCTTTTTATGAAACAAGATTCAATAATATTCCTGTTGACCATGGACTTGCTTGATACAACTTTCTCATCTTTTTGAAAATCAGTTGGATGGTTAAAATCTCTCACATGAATAAATAGAGCATTGGAATCTTGTCCAGTTCTAATGCTATATTTATGTTGTTTTGATCTTAGTTCGAGACTTTTACCAGTTTGACCGTAATAAACTTTATCGCAAATTTTACAAGGAATCTTATAGACACATCCGTCAGCAATATGGGGGGAATTCTTTATCAAAAGTTTTTTTACTGTATCAAGAAGTCTTAAGAAGAGAAGGCATATCAACCAAGTTTTCATGGTAAGGGAGAACCAACATATTTTTAGTTGAATAAGGTTGGTTGTCAGCAACCACCCAGGGAAGTACTACCGTCCTGCCAGATGACTGTGAAACAGAAACCTGTAACTGTTTTGCATGATGGTAGGATTGCTAGTTTCTTTTTCTGTCTCATAAACACGCTAGATAACAGGGATATCTTGCTACTCCTACTTACACTTTGGTCACACTTCACAGACACGCACATGCATATATATATATACATACATCCAGCAAGCGTGCATGAGCGTGTTAGATGGGAGTGAATGGAGACAAATGATACTTGGGACCTGACGATCTGTTGGAGTGTGAGCAGGGTAATATTTAGTGAAGGGATTCAGGGAAACCGGTTATTTTCATATAGACGGACTTGAGTCCTGGAAATGGGAAGTACAATGCCTGCACTTTAAAGGAGTGGTTTGGGATATTGGCAGTTTGGAGGGATATGTTGTGTATCTTTATACGTATATGCTTCTAAACTGTTGTATTCTGAGCACCTCTGCAAAAGCAGTGATAATGTGTGAGTGTGGTGAAAGTGTTGAATGATGATGAATGTATTTTCTTTTTGGGGATTTTCTTTCTTTTTTGGGTCACCCTGCCTCAGTGGGAGACGACCGACTTGTTGAAAAAAAAAAAAAAAAAATCTAGGTTTTTCTCCTTTTTCTAAATAGTTCTTGTTCTTCTTTATTTCTTCTATTGTCCATGGGGAAGTGGAAAAGAATCTTTCCTCCGTAAGCCATGCGTGTCGTATGAGGCGACTAAAATGCCGGGAGCAATGGGCTAGTAACCCCTTCTCCTGTAGACATTTACTAAAAAAGAGAAGAAGAAAAACTTTATAAAACTGGGATGCTTGAATGTGCGTGGATGTAGTGCGGATGACAAGAAACAGATGATTGCTGATGTTACGAATGAAAAGAAGTTGGATGTCTTGGCCCTAAGCGAAACAAAGCTGAAGGGGTAGGGAAGTTTCGGTGGGGGGAAATAAATGGGATTAAATCTGGAGTATCTGAGAGAGTTAGAGCAAAGGAAGGGGCAGCAGTAATGTTGAAGGATCAGTTATGGAAGGAGAAAAGAGAATATGAATGTGTAAATTCAAGAATTATGTGGATTAAAGTAAAGGTTGGATGCGAAAAGTGGGTCATAATAAGTGTGTATGCACCTGGAGAAGAGAGGAATGTAGAGGAGAGAGAGAGAGATTTTGGGAGATGTTAAGTGAATGTATAGGAGCCTTTGAACCAAGTGAGAGAGTAATTGTGGTAGGGGACCTGAATGCTAAAGTGGGAGAAACTTTTAGAGAGGGTGTGGTAGGTAAGTTTGGGGTGCCAGGTGTAAATGATAATGGGAGCCCTTTGATTGAACTTTGTATAGAAAGGGGTTTAGTTATAGGTAATACATATTTTAAGAAAAAGAGGATAAATAAGTATACAAGATATGATGTAGGGCAAAATGACAGTAGTTTGTTGGATTATGTATTAGTAGATAAAAGACTGTTGAGTAGACTTCAGGATGTACATGTTTATAGAGGGGCCACAGATATATCAGATCACTTTCTAGTTGTAGCTACACTGAGAGTAAAAGGTAGATGGGATACAAGGAGAATAGAAGCATCAGGGAAGAGAGAGGTGAAGGTTTATAAACTAAAAGAGGAGGCAGTTAGGGTAAGATATAAACAGCTATTGGAGGATAGATGGGCTAATGAGAGCATAGGCAATGGGGTCGAAGAGGTATGGGGTAGGTTTAAAAATGTAGTGTTAGAGTGTTCAGCAGAAGTTTGTGGTTACAGGAAAGTGGGTGTGGGAGGGAAGAGGAGCGATTGGTGGAATGATGATGTAAAGAGAGTAGTAAGGGAGAAAAATTTAGCATATGAGAAGTTTTTACAAAGTAGAAGTGATGCAAGGAGGGAAGAGTATATAAAGAAAAAGAGAGAGGTTAAGAGAGTGGTGAAGCAATGTAAAAAGAGAGCAAATGAGAGAGTGGGTGAGATCTTATCAACAAATTTTGTTGAAAATAAGAAAAAGTTTTGGAGTGAGATTAACAAGTTAAGGAAGCCTAGAGAACAAATGGATTTGTCAGTTAAAAATAGGAGAGGAGAGTTATTAAATGGAGAGTTAGAGGTATTGGGAAGATGGAGGGAATATTTTGAGGAATTGTTAAATGTTGATGAAGATAGGGAAGCTGTGATTTCGTGTATAGGGCAAGGAGGAATAACATCTTGTAGGAGTGAGGAAGAGCCAGTTGTGAGTGTGGGGGAAGTTCGTGAGGCAGTAGATAAAATGAAAGGGGGTAAGGCAGCCGGGATTGATGGGATAAAGATAGAAATGTTAAAAGCAGGTGGGGATATAGTTTTGTAGTGGTTGGTGCAATTATTTAATAAATGTATGGAAGAGGGTAAGGTACCTAGGGATTGGCAGAGAGCATGCATAGTTCCTTTGTATAAAGGCAAAGGGGACAAAAGAGAGTGCAAAAATTATAGGGGGATAAGTCTGTTGAGTATACCTGGTAAAGTGTATGGTAGAGTTATTATTGAAAGAATTAAGAGTAAGACGGAGAATAGGATAGCAGATGAACAAGGAGGCTTTAGGAAAGGTAGGGGGTGTGTGGACCAGGTGTTTACAGTGAAACATATAAGTGAACAGTATTTAGATAAGGCTAAAGAGGTCTTTGTGGCATTTATGGATTTGGAAAAGGTGTATGACAGGGTGGATAGGGGGGCAATGTGGCAGATGTTGCAGGTGTATGGTGTAGGAGGTAGGTTACTGAAAGCAGTGAAGAGTTTTTACAAGGATAGTGAGGCTCAAGTTAGAGTATGTAGGAAAGAGGGAAATTATTTCCCAGTAAAAGTAGGCCTTAGACAAGGATGTGTGATGTCACCGTGGTTGTTTAATATATTTA
>NC_091349.1:705550-765550 GCF_038502225.1 Cherax quadricarinatus
TTTGGCAATTTTCCTGAGAAAGGGTAGGGCTTTTCCCCTCAGCACCCCCCCCCCTTTTCCCCAAAGGTTTTTATGGTTTTTAACTAGTTGTGTTTCAATTATTGGGACAGCCTAAACTATGACCAAGCATTCTTGGTTATATATTATTATCTGAGAAATGGGGAAAACTTTGATTTATTGTGTGATGGATTGAGAACGAAGAGCAAGTGTTATACAGCCTCTCCTCACTTACCGATGTACTCGTTTACTGATGACTCAGACTTATGATGGGCTCTCTGACCAGTATTTATACCTAAATAATGTATATCAGAACTGATTTCCTCTATTCTTTTTATTTCAATATACAGTATACTACTGTATAAACATTTAAAAATATACCAGAAATGTTATAAATGGTGCAAAGGTGGTATTAAAACAATATCAAAGATGGTTGACACAAACCCACTACCATTATAGTATGCTCCTCACTTAGCGACGAATTCATTTACCGACGAGGTCTCAGGAATGGAACTTCATCGTTAACCCTTTGAGGGTTTCGGACGTACTAGTACGGCTTACGACCCAGGGTTTTTGACGTACTAGTACGCCTAAATTCTAGTGCCCTCAAATCTAGTGGGAGAAAGCTGGTAGGCCTTCATATGAAAGAATGGGTCTATGTGGTCAGTGTGCACAGTCTAAAAAAAATCCTGCAGCACACAGTGCATAATGAGAAAAAAAAACTTTGACCGTTTTTTTGGAATAAAACAGCGACTTTGCACTCTATTTTCGTATGGTATTTATTGTTGTATTCTAGTTTTCTTGGTCTCATTTTATAGAATGGAAGACATATTACAGAAATTGAGATGGTTTTGACTGGTTTTACAATGAAAAGTACCTTGAAATTGAGCTCAAAGTAGCAGAAATGTTCGATTTTTACCAAATTTCAAAAGTAAACAAATCGTGCCAAGCATCCAATACACATCAACTGGTGAGTCTAATATTCTTTCACAAATGCACCAATAATATTTATATCATTTTTTACACTAATCCAGTAGTCTGCATAACAGTAAATCTTATATTTTTTGTGAGAATAAAAATTCAAAGTGGAAAGCAAAAGAATATAAGAGGGGCCTTGAGACGTGACTAATGACCAGAGGAAATGTCATTTTAGTGCCAGGAATGTCTTTCTTGTTTATTCTGGACCCTATTCGGAAATTGGTATCTTTTGAAATTTGTATGAAATTGGCAAAATTGCAAAATTCTGACCACTGTACTGGATAGTTGAATTTCATAAATGGGTGGTTTCTTGCACCCATTCAATAGAAAAAATGGAGTTCTAGCGAAATATTCATGTTTTTTGTCGACTAGTACAGTGGAATTGGCCGAAAATGGGGCTCAAAGTGGGCAAAATCGCCGATGCGTAAACATCGCCGAGACTGCCAACTTTGCAAGAGCATAATTCCGTAAGTTTTCCATCAAATTTCAAAGTTTTGGTGTCCTTATGATCGGGAAAAGATTCTTTATCTTTTCATAAGAGAAAATTATTTTTTTTTTTTTAAATTTGGCCGACCCTGAGAACGAGTTTCGGAGAGGGCCTGTCGACCCTCAAAGGGTTAAGTGAGGAGAGACTGTATATGAGAGGTCTGGGATATGATTAATGAAGAGAGGAAAGGTTTCTTTAGTGGTTGGAATGCCTACTGTTTAATTTTGGGCTGTTTTTCAATTTTTGTTTTAATTTGGTGTAAAATTGGTCAGTTACAAACTTCGGGCTCTTTATATTGTAGTTATGACAGTCGAATAGGCAGTTTCTTCTACTCACTTGATACTTTGGAAGGAATGTTAGCAAAATTGTCAGGAATTGAGTTGGTTTGAGTACTAAAATTGGTCTAAAACAGTCCTAAAAATAGGCAAAATCATATTTGTGTAAAGTCCTCTCCAACCTCCAACTTCAGTTAGGAAAGGAATGTTATGATGATGTTTGGGTACATCCTGAACCATTGTCAGATCACAACCAAGAGAGTAAAAGGCAGGGAAAGTAATGGCAGGGGGTCAGTTCATTAGTAAAAATAAAACCACAAGTGGTGGATGTAAAATGCATGCAAGGAATTCTGCAATATACAAGGTTGCTCTCATTGAATTAACTGTAAGGCACTGAAGTAATGACACTCACTGGTGATGCATGACACTGGTGACATATGAAACATTAGTGACATATGACACTGGTGACATGAAACACTAGTGGCACAACACTCACACTGGTGATACATGAAACACACACTGGTGGCACACAATAAATATAAAAATAATCCTAACATCCATACCAAAGATTCAAATAAAACTCTTCTAAATAAAAATTAAATTCAAGCTTTAAAGCTGATGAAAGAGTGTAGAGGTACAAGGTACACTATTATAGATACAGGGTATGCTGCAAGAGTGACTGAGCTCTGTAACATTCCACTATATCTGTGATGACACAAATTTACAAACAAGGAACATGAGCATCATGCTGAGGTTGCACAGTACTTATGTAAGTAACAAACTATCACTGCAGAGCTGAATGAGCTACTACTACTAGACTGCAACTAAAAGTTGCTGCTCACAAAGGCTCTCATGTAAAATAAATAATCTTACACAGAGAACTGCTTTACAAAAAAGTCCCTTAGTATTACTTTTACATAGTAATTTCACCTGTGACTGCTGGTTGAAGACTACTGAATGTTGCATGAGTTGAAAGAAATCACCTGAAGTGTGGGAAGCTTCATAGGCTTCACTCTCTGAGCCTACTGCTGTAGACACCCATGTACAGCAAAGCTCTGCCTGCTGCTCTTGGGATGTTCTGGCATGAATGAAGGCACTTTGAGGGCAGGGTAAAGCAGGTTCTCCTACCTCTGGAAATTAGCCAACCATAAGTAACAGTTAACAATTAGCCAATAAATGTGCAACAGGTAAACAAAATTGCAGCCAAGTAAGGCAGTTAGCAACAGCACACTGCAGAAGTAGCAAATCATGTGGATATATACATGTGGTGGAAATAACACACCGCTTAATGTTTCTCACTAAAAATACTACAGATATTTCCCAGCAACACATAACTGGACATAAATTTCTGTTAACAATGTAGAGGCATGATAACTAGCCCATGGGTGCTTATTGAGGCTAGGATATTGGGTAGTTTCAAATTTAGGTTGGATAAATGTATGAGTGAGAGGGATTGGATTTGAGTGGGACTTGCAAATGAGTGGATAGAGTTATCAAAGCTTATCTCTTGGGTAGCATTGAGGATTGGGTTGGGAAAATGTTTCGTTAGTGGGATGAATTGTAAAGGACCTGCCGAGCATGGGCCAACAGGCCTGCTGCAGTGATCCTCCTTTCTTATGTTCTTATGTTTTAGCATTTCTTAGTCAGCAAGATGGCAGGTACTCAGACACATTCAACATGACCACTTGCCAGGAACTTGCAGACTTTTGGAACTTTTGAATTGCTGGACCATCTGGGATTCCACACTGGTTGTATATACAATAATGGCACTAACATTTATTATGTATAAAATGCTAAGGATTCATTTATGTTTATGACTGCTGTCTTAGGCTCACTAACATTGTACTTTGCTCTGAGGTTATATGCTTGATATGTGCCTTCAGTGATATACAGTATTTGGGTTGATGTTAGCCCCAGGTCTTGTTTGTATGTGGATATATGTAATTACTTTTTTGTGGCTGAAAGACCAGAGTTAAACTCAGGATCTTCCATCTTCAGCATTTACTCTACTTTTTTTTTTTAATTTCCAGTTGTTGTGGCCTTTACTTCCTCCTTATTTCATTGTTCAGTCACTCTATAAATAGCTTTCTAGAATCTTAGTTGGTTCCTCTTCCTCTTTTAGTGTTATGGCTTCTTGTTCTCTTTGTTGAAATTAGGAAATTTTCCTCATCAATTCATTCATATTCATTGGTATTCTTATGTGTGGTTATTGTGTATAATGATTTTAGACTCTGACATGTGGTTATCATGTACCTAAAATGATTACAACTTTTCTTTGTAACTTGTATATTGGAAATATAAACACATATGCAGTATAATGTGATCCTTTATCGACTACGTTTCACCCACACAGTGGGCTTTTTCAAGTCACAAACAGATCTACCTGGGGTGGAAGGGACGCGAGTATTTATAGTCAGGTTCACAATGCTGAGGTCAGGTGGAGAATGCTGCATCTTATGATGTACCGAGTGGGGTTATAGAGTATAAAGTCTTGGGTAGCTTGGAAAGGAGATTGGATAAGTTTGTAAGCAGACCTTCTACAGTGTTCTTCCATTCCTGTGTTCTTATGTGGGATAGCGATGAAGAAGTTTCTTGGCAAGTGGTTCAGCTATGTTATAGAAGCCACTATTCTGGTTGAAGTTGTCGGATATAGAAATAAGTGATGATTCCAGGATTCTTCGGTATTGAGTGTTGTCTTCTGTGGCGATAAGTCTTGAGTTTCTGTAGTTTATCAAGTGGTTGTGTGAATTACGGTGTTGTACGCAGGCATTCCTTGTGTCGTCAGACCTGCTTGCGTATTGGTGTTCTGAAATGCGTGTTTGGAGGTCCCTTGATGTTTCGCCCACGTATAATTTGTTGCAGTCATTACAAGGGATTATGTATACCCCTGCAGAGGGTGGAAGCTTGTCCTGTCTATCACTGGTAATGTCCTTGATGGTCGTGGTTGTGGAGGTAGATACTTGGAATGAGGTATTGGAAAAGATGTTGGAAATGTGTTTGGCAATGGAGTTGGTGGGGAGGACTATGTATCTCTTCTCGGCAGTGTCTTCTCTGGGTGTATTGAAGATGTTTAATGCCCGTCGTCTGCAGTCTCTGATGAAGTGACGAGGATAGTGGAGTTTAGAAAATACTTGTTCAATTATCGTGCATTCTTCTTCAAGAAACTCATTGCTGCAGATTCTGAGTGCACGCAGGAAGAAGCCTATAATTACACCACGTTTAGTTTTGGTGTCGTGGCGAGAGTAGAAGTGGAGAAGATCGTTTTGGTTGGTGGGTTTTCGATAGACTTTAAAACGAAGTTCGTGGTCAGCCTTGCAGAGCAGAACATCAAGGAAAGGAAGAGTGTTGTCGACTTCTTCTTCAAGTGTGAACTGGATTGAAGGCTCGACCTGGTTGAGCTTGTCTTGGAGAGCTTGAACGTTGAAGCGTTTAGGAGTTATGAGGAGAATGTCGTCAACATAACGGAGCCAGGTGACAGACGAAGGAATAATGGTGGAGAAACGTTCGGCTTCTAGATATTCCATGTATAAGTTCGCCAGGACCGCACTGAGTGGCGAACCCATGGGTAGTCCAAAAGTCTGCTGAAAGAGGTGATTTTCGAAAGAGAAACACGTAAAGCCAACACATAGTTCAACAAGGTCGATGAAATCGCTGGCTGGAATGGGAAGATCAAGTGAATCGTCAATTTTCCTGCGCAAGAGATCGATGGCTTGTGTAGTAGGTACTTTGGTGAATAGGGAAGTCACGTCAAGGCTGGAAAGTTTCTTGTTCCTGATGTTGATGTTGCGAATGCGATTGAGAAGATCACTCGAGTGTTTGAGATGTGCTGGACTGATAGTGCCCAAGAGTTTAGAGAGGTGTTTTGCGAGAATTCCTGAGAGCTGGTGGGGAGCACTGCCTATTCCCGAGGATATAGGCCTCAGTGGGATACCAGGCTTGTGAGTTTTTGGCAGGCCGTACATTCTGGCAGGTCTGGGGTTGCTGGGCATGGTGTGCAGAAGTTTCTTCCCTTGTTCTGAGCCCCTCAGAATGCGGTGAGTCCTTTGAAGAAAAGTTTTAGTAAGGTTGTCCACTTGGTTAGTTGTGAGAGGTTTGTAGGTATCTGGGTCATTAAGTAGATTGAGCATTTTGTTCCTGTAATCGTCAGTGTTCATGATAACAACACCACCTCCTTTATCAGCGGTGGTGACCCTGATGGTCGTGTCTTCTGCTAAACCTTTGAGTGCATTGATGTAACGTCGAGGTATGACTGGGGAGCTGCGTGTTGAGATAGCTGCTGAGATGATGCCTTGAAGATAGCCTTTTTGGAAGTCGGAGTCATTGTGTCTGTAGTTTTTGGCGATGAAATTGAGGTCTTGTTTTGGTTTCGTAATTCCTGTTGCGAATTTGAGGCCTAAGCTGAGGGCTTCAGATACCTACAAACCTCTCACAACTAACCAAGTGGACAACCTTACTAAAACTTTTCTTCAAAGGACTCATCGCATTCTGAGGGGCTCAGAACAAGGGAAGAAACTTCTGCACACCATGCCCAGCAACCCCAGACCTGCCAGAATGTACGGCCTGCCAAAAACTCACAAGCCTGGTATCCCACTGAGGCCCATATCCTCGGGAATAGGCAGTGCTCCCCACCAGCTCTCAGGAATTCTCGCAAAACACCTCTCTAAACTCTTGGGCACTATCAGTCCAGCACATCTCAAACACTCGGGTGATCTTCTCAGTCGCATTCGCAACATCAACATCAGGAACAAGAAACTTTCCAGCCCTGACGTGACTTCCCTATTCACCAAAGTACCTACTACACAAGCCATCGATCTCTTGCGCAGGAAAATTGACGATTCACTTGATCTTCCCATTCCAGCCAGCGATTTCATCGACCTTGTTGAACTATGTGTTGGCTTTACGTGTTTCTCTTTCGAAAATCACCTCTTTCAGCAGACTTTTGGACTACCCATGGGTTCGCCACTCAGTGCGGTCCTGGCGAACCTATACATGGAACATCTAGAAGCCGAACGTTTCTCCACCATTATTCCTTCGTCTGTCACCTGGCTCCGTTATGTTGACGACATTCTCCTCATAACTCCTAAATGCTTCAACGTTCAAGCTCTCCAAGACAAGCTCAACCAGGTCGAGCCTTCAATCCAGTTCACACTTGAAGAAGAAGTCGACAACACTCTTCCTTTCCTTGATGTTCTGCTCTGCAAGGCTGACCACGAACTTCGTTTTAAAGTCTATCGAAAACCCACCAACCAAAACGATCTTCTCCACTTCTACTCTCGCCACGACACCAAAACTAAACGTGGTGTAATTATAGGCTTCTTCCTGCGTGCACTCAGAATCTGCAGCAATGAGTTTCTTGAAGAAGAATGCACGATAATTGAACAAGTATTTTCTAAACTCCACTATCCTCGTCACTTCATCAGAGACTGCAGATGACGGGCATTAAACATCTTCAATACACCCAGAGAAGACACTGCCGAGAAGAGATACATAGTCCTCCCCACCAACTCCATTGCCAAACACATTTCCAACATCTTTTCCAATACCTCATTCCAAGTATCTACCTCCACAACCACGACCATCAAGGACATTACCAGTGATAGACAGGACAAGCTTCCACCCTCTGCAGGGGTATACATAATCCCTTGTAATGACTGCAACAAATTATACATGGGCGAAACATCAAGGGACCTCCAAACACGCATTTCAGAACACCAATACGCAAGCAGGTCTGACGACACAAGGAATGCCTGCGTACAACACCGTAATTCACACAACCACTTGATAAACTACAGAAACTCAAGACTTATCGCCACAGAAGACAACACTCAATACCGAAGAATCCTGGAATCATCACTTATTTCTATATCCGACAACTTCAACCAGAATAGTGGCTTCTATAACATAGCTGAACCACTTGCCAAGAAACTTCTTCATCGCTATCCCACATAAGAACACAGGAATGGAAGAACACTGTAGAAGGTCTGCTTACAAACTTATCCAATCTCCTTTCCAAGCTACCCAAGACTTTATACTCTATAACCCCACTCGGTACATCATAAGATGCAGCATTCTCCACCTGACCTCAGCATTGTGAACCTGACTATAAATACTCGTGTCCCTTCCACCCCAGGTAGATCTGTTTGTGACTTGAAAAAGCCCACTGTGTGGGTGAAATGTAGTCAATAAAGGATCACATTATACTGCATATGTGTTTATATTTCCATTGTGTCGGTATTTTATACCATTTATTTCCAACTTGTATATTATAGCTGCAGCAGTCATTTTGTTGCTTGTATTGCACTTGTTACACAGGAAATCTTTCCTCCATAATAGTCTGCCTTTTATTCTTATGTTATACAGTTTCCAGACTAATCCTTCACAAAGAACTTTACCATAAACCTTCTTGAAATCTAAATAAATGCAATTCATCCATCCATTTCTTTCTTGAGTAATTCTTATAAGTGCCATGACATCATAATAGATTTGTTGTACATTAATTTATCACTTGAAAACTAAGCTATTGGTTGTTTATTGACTCCTAGCTAACACTTTAGCCTCAGTGATATTAACATTCATAAGAAGTGGCATGTGAAATCCGGTGAGCTCATTTTAAATGAAAATATATTTTTGGTTTTAACCCTTTGACTGTTTTGGTCGTATATATACGTCTTACGAGCCACCGTTTTTGACGTATATATACTCATAAATTCTAGCAGCTTCGGATCAAGCAGGAGAAAGCTGGTAGGCCCACATGTGAGAAAATGGGTCTGTGTGGTCAGTGTACACCATATAAAAAAAATCCTGGAGCACGCAGCGCATAATGAGAAAAAAAAAGACCGTTTTTTTTTTTAATTAAAATGCCGAATTTGTGGTCTATTTTCGTATAGTATTTATGGTTGTATTCTCGTTTTCTTGGTCTCATTTGATAGAATGGAAAAGATATTATAGAAATAGAGGTGATTTTGATTGGTTTCACTATGAAAATAACTTTCAAATGGAGCTCAGAATACGGGAAATGTTTGATTTTTGCCGATGTTCAAAAGTACGCAAATGATGTCATTTTCCAATAAATGTCCAACTAGCCATTCTAATATGCAGTCATGAATGGGTTGACATTATTTGTACAACTATTACAATATTGCAGTAGCCTGCATAACAGTAAATCTTTTATTTTTTGTTTGAATAAAAATTCAAAATAGAAAGCAAGAGTAATATCAGAGAGGCCTGGAGACGTGACTGATGAACAAAGAAAATGTTATTTTAGAGCCAGGAATGTCTGCATTGTTCATTCTGGACCCTATTTTGAAATTGTCATTTTTTTAATTTTCTTGAAATTGGCCAAATTGCAAATTTCTGACCACGTTATTGGGTAGTTGAAATCGGTAAATGAGCAGTTTCTTGTACTAAATTGATAGAAAAAATGGAGTTATAAAGAAATAGCTATGAATTTGGTCGACTGGAACAACGGAATTAGCTGAAAATACGGCTCAAAGTGGGCGAAATCACCAATTCATAAATATCGCCAAGGTCGCTAACTTCGCGAGAGTGCAATTCCGTCAGTTTTCTATCAAATTTTGTTCTTTTGGTATCATTACAATCGGGAAAAGATTCTCTATCATTTCACAAGAAAAAATTATATATATATATTTTTTTTTTTTTGGAAATTTTGCGACACCAGGAGACACCTCAGGATTTGGGGTTGCGACAGTCAAGGGGTTAAATTCAGGTATTGTGCATCTAGCCATATCAAAATGGGCACTGTGAAAATAAAGACAAAACTCAGACATTCCTGAGAGCTTCCACTGAGTACTCATAGTAGAGCATCTAGTCAAACATTTGATAACCAATGTACACATTTTGGGGGTTTTGATTGTGCAATAATTATCTAATAACAAACAGCAATTTGGGCTTTCCTTATTCTTCAATGCCTGTTCTTTCAAGAACTTTGCAAGTGCTCACACACTGAAGTCCTCAATGGAACAGTATTGATGATGAAATGCTAAAGCTTATATTCTAAATCCTATAGTGAACCCTCCACTTGTTGGACTTCTAAAATACAGAATAAAATCTGCTGGGTTAGTAGATTTGGAAACAATGGACAAAGTCCTTTGGTTGCAGAATTGGTCATTATTGTTACAGTCACGGCAAATCAGCTTTCTCTCTATTCACCTCAATTGTTATTACTGGCCACTCACTCCCCCCAGTTAGTACTGTACTTCATTATTTTTTCCTGATGGTGTGTTGCAGTCATCCCATGAAAGTACAACTATCACTTAATTAATATGCTATAAGCAAATTTACGAAAAAATAGTGTATCTTAGGAGTTTTATTTTGTAGTACATGTTGTATACAAGTTTTGTTCCCTGGTGGAGAAGAACAAGTCTGGCATGACAAGGCTTGTAGTATCCTATATTCACAAGACTTGTAGTATCCTACACTCACAAGTATGGTGATGGGTCAAGCACTATTGCATCTTTTGTCTTAGAAATCTCAGCCAATATGCACCTTATAGTAATCCACTATTTTCAACCACTACATTAATTAAATAATGAAATGAGAATTTCACAATATCTAGTCTGTAACAAACTCTGAAAGGAGTGTTTGGGACCAGTCCAATGAATTGACTCGCCCAATATCATCACAGTACTAGTAAGAAATCAAACGTTTTGTTTTCACCTCGATAACCTAATTGGTGTGGTGACAGTGTTGCCTGAGTGAGATCACTGGATTGGTCCCAGCTCTTCATACACAATTAAATAATTTTCTAAAACTGCATAACTCTGTACAGTAATTCAATTTCTTTTACACCATAAATGCCAAAAGATTACATGCTCTTAGATAAATTGTGTTTCTACATATGAAAGTACCACCTGATTGAAATAAAAATGATAATGTAGTGCATAAATAGATAAATTTTTCATAAGTGATTTGAATATTCAGCTACACTATATTTTCAATACTTACAGACTAAAAGTTTAGTATGAATCATACTGCACTATTGTTTGTAAATTTGTATAAATCATACTGCACTACTCTTCGTTAGTTTGTACAGTGGAACCTTGGTACTCGAACTTAATTCATTCTAGAAGACTGTTTGAGTGCCGATCCGTTCAAGTATCGAATAAATTCTTCCCACTCAGTTTTCTTATTGGTTGGGTGTTATCACTAATCTTTGTAGGCCTCATGGTGACTTATTTATACAAATAATATAAAAAAAATGTGAAGAAACACAAAATAGTTTACAGTGAAGTTCTGGCAGGTCTTGTTTGTTTGGTCGAGTACTGAGCTTTGTTCGAGTAAAGGGCTGTTTGAGTACCGAGGTTCCACTGTATATCTGTTTTCAGCTCAAGTTAACTAGTTGGGTTAGATGTTGACTTATGTTTACTTTCCTAGGGTTGTGTTCAGGGGAATGTTTCCTGATGGTAAACACCATTACTTCAGGCTTGCTTTACTTAAATTAGAAACTTGCCAACACTCAGTCATAATTTTTTTTATTGGCACACATGTTTTCAAAAGCAAGACAAGCATGTAGGTATCATGCGCCTGATGTGCACACATTAGAACCCTGAACACACAGTAAACACGTACACATGACAGCAGTGGTATAGCGTTGACCAACCATATACACAACTATGCCAGTATGCATTTGTAAAAAAATATAAAAAGGCAGCCACATAAATCTTTCTTTTAAAAAAAATATGAGGCAGTAGAACTGTGATGATTAAGATGTAAAGAGAAGTTTGAAATATTACAAAGCTTCAGTATAATTTTTGAGATGGTGTGGATGTTGAGGACATCAGTCATATTAGTAACATGAATTGTCTTTATTGATGTGCTAAAAAAAAATCTTTGTTTTTACTGTTATCATTTGCATTTTTTTTTTTTTTATTTTGTTATTTTTTAAGTGTTATTCAAGTTTGCTATGAAAGGGCCATACTGGCTGAAATGCTGATGACTACTTTTGCTGCTCCGTAGGTCTGGTTCTCAAGACTTCACCGCCCTCAAGTAGGAGTCACCAAATAGTTTTGCACTAGACTCGTAACAAAATTTCTCTCAAGTTGACCCCTACAGTTGCTAAAGCTGGCATTTTTCTCTTTCCATATTTTTTAGCTTTAAAAATCACAAATAACAGTAATTATAGACATATTTAATGTTTAAAAATGGTAGCTTAGATATATTAATTTGTTGCATTTAAAATGAAGTTACCTTCAATAAGTAATGGAACTTTTAAAGTGGAAGTCTTGTGTCATTTTCAGTTCATTTCAATCATTTATCATTTCTATTTTTAAAAATTTTTGAATTACAGAATTAGTCTCAAGTATTCATTGTGTTAGTAGTGATTTAATTTCATTGACTTATACAATTCATGAGAGTTTAGCAATGTGTAATGGTCTTCTTGACTCATAATACTAATAACAAACAGAGAAGCAACTTTTGGCACTTAAACATTAGGGAGGCTCATGTTTCCCACTTTGCCATTGTAAGGTTAGATGGTTTAGAGGAAGGGCATAGCACTGTCTGCTTCTCTGGCAGTCTAACCCAGTGGTTTAAGCTTGAGCGAATGCTTTACGTGCATAACTTGTGTTCTAATATGGTTACTGGGGCAGCATAACTGGGCAACATTGAGTCTCCTTCCTTGTACAGTATAGCACAGTGTGTCTAGCAGATGATCATGCAACCTATGCTTTTTATTAGGAATTTATATATATATATATATATATATATATATATATATATATATATATATATATATATATATATATATATATATACATATACATATATATATATATATATATATAAAAATAAATATATATATATATATAATATATATATATTTATACACATACATATATATATATATATATATAATTATACATATACATATATATATATATATATATATATATATATTTATATATATATATATATATATATATATATATATATATATATATATATATATATATACACGTATATATATATTTTATTTATTTATTTATATTATATATTGCATTGAAACACATAATCAGTGACTATATCTAGAAAATCCTTAGAAAGGAGACTGAATGTTGCATCTTGCTGGCAGAATTATGGCACCTTCATTGTTTTCTTCTGACCTAGCATGCGCGCTCATTACCTCTTACTTTATCCGCCTTTGTTTTTGTAAACCCCAATACAGTAGCCAATGTAGCTTACAAATACCATTCTGTTTGTCTTGAATATTTTATTCATTGATTAATGTTCTTTAAAGGAAAATGGACAAATATTTCATCAAACAATAACATTAAAATATGTAGTGAAATTTTTTATGAATATTCTTAAGGGAATATTTTGTCTTGTTCTACAGAAACCCAACGGGCTCCAAATAAACGGCGGAAGCGGAAAGGTTCTCAATCGGGTCAAAACGCGACTGCAAACTCCACTGGCTCAAGCAAGAAAAGATCACCTGGCCCAAACTTCAGCCTGGCTACACAAGTCTCCGTAAGTATCACTAGGCAGACTCATTTTGTGGTGTGGTCAGTGATTTTGAGCCTTGGGTCTGAAGTAAAGTAAGGTTCATTTTCCTGTGATCTGAAGAGGAAAATAGTATTACTGGCTTGAACAAATCTAGGGCTCTTAAGCAGCGATGTCACCACATTTAGTCCATTCCCTCTGTTTCTTGTTAGTGGTCTCATCAGTAACTTGTTAGCCTGTGTTATTGATACCTTCCCTGGATTGTAATGATCACTTCCTATGGCATTTTTTTGTTTGCATGCCATTCTGATAGTGGAACACTTCTCTCCCCAGTGACCAGGCTGATCATTTCCCATGAGGTGAAGCTGATCTCCTCTCTAGGTAGTATTGCCTCTCTGGTTGCTTAGTTAGTTTCTAGTTATAGGTTAAGCCAGATAAACCTTGGACTTCTTCCCACAACCATTACTTACATGGGTAAACATGACTATCAAGTAAGGCAAAAGGGATAAATTTGGCTGCCATGTCTACATCAACTGTAGAGAGGCACATTTCTTTTGTCTGTCTTGGTATGATGTGTTTTTCCACAGTTTTGGTTGTGCTGTGGAGTTATCCAACTTTAAGTGGGTTACCCTACACTTAAATATGCATTCTGCAAATTGTATTTATTATTTAAAAATAGTACCAATTTTTTGTCTATGAGAGTAAAATAGTGCAGCCATATTAATTTTTTTTTTTTCATTATGTATTTTATAAAAATTCTCATTCCAAATTATGTATGTTCAGTATTCACATTGATAATGGGAGAAGTTACAAGGTTTAGAAATGCTCATTTCATATTTATAATTTATATACAGTACCTGTGAACAAGTTTAATTCAACACAACAGAAAATAACATGACTGCATTCTCATAGAGAAAAAATTACCATTTTTGTGTAACTTACCATTTGAGTTCCACTTCCTCTAAAATCACATAGTTTATGAAAAAAAAAAGGTGTTTGGTAATGGTATGCTAAGGATGAGCTTGATAGATATGCTGCATTTTTGAAGGAGCATGTAAGCATTGTGGTCAAATTTATGTGCTGGAGACTCAGAAATTTGGAGGTACACTGTAATTCTAATTATACATCAAACCATTCTTCAAATGTCATTCTTTGATGGATGTAAAGAGTCAGTAATTGGGATTGTTTCATGTTGCATTAATAGGTATTTTCTTAGAAGAGAAACACAAATTTAAGATTGAAGTAGTCTTGCAAAATTCACTAGAGAAATTAAAAAGGAGACTGCAGATAATTCTAAACTTTTGATAGAGATAAAAGTTATTGTTTTTGGTTGTGTTGTAAATGAAATAAATTAATGAATACAAAGAGTCAAAGAGGAAGAACAATACACAAATGAGGTGACTAAATGCATTGTGGATTTCTGCTTTCAAGAACTTATTTTGGCATACAGGCCTACTGGAAAATATGAGAAAGATAAGCGTGTGCCACTGAAAATAACATTTACACAGATTAAACATAATGAAGAACTTTTTTAAAAGCTAAGGACACGAGGAATTGGAAGGTTATAAGGCTATACAAATTAAACAAGATCTTTCAAAGGAAGATTTCATAAAAACTCCTAAGATGTTGAATGAGGTTAGAAGTGAAAAACAAGCTGTTTTTGGCAGAGTAACAGGGCTATACAAACCCATCAAATGGATTTTCAAAGAAACATCCATGGGATTGGGATACATGAAAATCATGAGCAAATGGGAAAAGGGGCAACAATGAGAATACGTTTTTGAAGATTTTTTTGCCCTGATATAGATGGGGTAATCTCGGAAGCATAAGAACTTGGAGATATGTGTTATATAAATGAAAAGAAAATTTATATAGTTTGTCTAACTGACATCAAACTGGTAAAATGTATTTTAAATGAGGTTGTATTTGACAGAAATTATTCAGTTGGAGGAGAAAGAGTAGGGAAGAAAGGAGGAGGACTGGTAATATTGTTAAAAGACTATCTTCAAGTTATAGAAATTGATATCCAAAATACTGAAAATGTTGAAATTTTAGAGACAAGAGTACAAAATAAAGATGAGAAGCTCTAAGTGATAAATATATAATAATACTTGGGAAAGAGAAGAGTTTGATAGGATAAATGAGGGATTACAGAATATCCTTAGGCAACTATTGATGAAAAGTAAATGAGATAAAAATAAAGTTTTTTAACTATAAATTAGGCAGCCTATGAGGCTGAAACTGTAAACAAATGGACAGTAGGTTTCTCAGTTTAATGACAGTTTTTTTTTTTTTTTATATGTATCAAGATATATTTAAACAAAAATGAGAAAAGGCAATGCACCATCAGCTCTAGATTTAGTGTTTACTCAAACAACAGAGGAAATTTCAACATTAACTCCCTTGGAAAGAGTGATCCTGTTTTATTGGAAATGACATATTCTGTGAAATTTTACTATTATTTATTTATTTGAACATGATACATAGAAGTACAAAGAAATACAGTGGTTAAGTGTAACATGCCAAAGCCCCTTGTATGCAGAGCATTATGGGTAGGCTTAAGATAACTAAGCAGTGATATATTCAGTGGTAAACATTATTGTAAACAGTTAAGCACAAATGAGTATTTCAAAGACAGGTCATATGGTCATTTACTGTGTTGCTGTGCATTCAGTAGAATGGAGTATTCTTTCAGGTAATGTAGTTAAAAATAAAGTTTGATTGGGTCACAGGTTATTACAACTAAGTGCTAAACCCAAAAGGGTCATACAGCACTGCAGGGTAGGGTGTGCTAAAGGTATAATATGCTTGATTAAGAGGACAGTGAGGAATGCTAAAGGAAGTATAATCAAAGTTGGTGTAATAAATCTGTTGCTGACAAAGTCAAAGAGGGAATCTGTGTCAAAGGTGGGGCCATCAGTGAGAAGGGAAGGCAAAGTTAAGGGCATTAGAGCAGTGATTGCACTGGAGGTAAATTCTGCAGGTGTGCTGGTAGACAGGACAATCTTAAGAATATGGCAAATTGGAACTTGATGATTCTCAGTAGCACTAGGTGCCTCTCCATGAGTGAGTAATGTGTGCCCGATGTAAAGATGGGGAGAGCGTAATCTCCCATCCACAACATCGATGATAAGAGGAAGACCAGAATCATAAACATGGCTTGATGGAATATAATTTATGAATTAATGCAGATCAACATTGCTGGCAATGATTTGAAAGTCTGAAAAAGAATTTCACGAACAGGAACAGTTAGATTTTAAAGAGGGGAATTACAATGTTTTAAAATGGTATACAGCCTCTCCTCACTTAAAGACGGAGTTTCGTTCCTAAGACCACATTGGTAAATGAATTCGTCACTAAGTGAGGAGAATATTATCGTGGTAGCGGGTGTCAGCCATCTTTTTGATATTGTTTTAATATAATCTTTATAACATTTTTGGTATATGTTTATACAGTAATGTACTGTACTATATTGTAATAAACAGAATAGAGGAAATCAGTTTTAATATACATTATTTAGGCATGCAAACTGGTCAGAGAACCCGTCGTAAGTCCGAGTTATCTGTGAACTAGTACATTGCTAAGTGAGGAGAGGCTATACAACAAGAGACAGATATAATCTATACAAAGAGTTCTGTAGTGTATATAAAAAGGAATTAAAAAATTTTCTCAAATAGTATTATAAGATGTTGCAAAGATATTAAAGAAAATGAAAGGCCTGGAATCGGTACAGGAAGCAGGCCCATCAGGAAACTTACTATAGATTCAAGTAGGCTAGAAATAATAGACAAGAGCAAGATTGAACAAAACCTTTGATTTAAGTCTGCAAAAAGTAAACTAAATGTTGAAGACTAAAAGCAAAGAATAATTGATGACGGCAAAATAACTGCGGTAGAGGAAATGTACGAGATATTAAATAGAAAGTATCAGTGTGTGTTCACAGAAGATATTTTTTCTTGTAGGAGATTTAAGTCAAAACAGCTGTGATTAGAGGATATTGAAATAACTAAGGAGGAAGTAAAGAAATTATTACTAAATGGTGATAAAAAGAAGCTATGGGACTAGAGAGGATAGCCTTGGGTCTTAAGAGAATATGCAGATGAATTATGCTGTCCACATTGGAGTTTTTTAAGATTTCACTACAGGAAAGTAAATTAGCAAACACCTATATTTACAAAAGGGTGAAAGGAAGGTCCTTGAACCATTTCAGGATCCAGAGGCCAAATTTCAAAGTGTGCACCAGGGTCCAAGAATTTAATTTTTTTTTTTTTTCGTATGAAATTTGATGGAAAATTATGCTCTCGCGAGTTTTGATGTGTCAGCGATATTTATGAATCGGCAATTTTGCCGACTTTGACTCCCATTTTAGGCCAATTACATTATTCCAGTCGACCAAATTCTTAGCTATTTCTAGTATTACTTCTATTCTATTGATTGAGCACAAGAAATCACCAAGTCAACTATTTCAACTAAAGTGATCAGAAATTGGTAATTTGGCCAAAGTTCAAAATAGGGTCCAATGTAGGTATTCCTGGCACTAAACTAAAATTTCCTCTGTTCATTAGTTACGTTTTGAGGCTTTACAAATGAATTCCATTTTGATTTTTTATTCACATAATGAATTTTTATTCAAACCAAAAAATAGAAGATGACTACATATAAGGTCTTGTAATTTCTTTAAAGCGTAGATTTCTTAGTACCTGGAACAGGAATAACACGAGGCCTTAGTTGCAAATTGAGAAAGAAGTGGAATGGAAAGGATAGCAGAAAAATTTTCTTGTCAAATAGAGTGGTTGGCCAGTGGAATGTATTAAAAGAAGAATTGGTATGTACAACCATTGGAAAATATATAAAATTATATTATGAACACAATATTGAAGCCTACAAATAGGTAATTACAACCCTTCCCCCCCCCCCCCCCCTTTACCACACACACACTAACAGTAACGGATTACATGCAGACATATCTGAGGGAGGAGTTTGAAAGGCAGTTCTATTCCCTTTGGAGAGAAACTGTGGCATTATGCAACAAAGCAAGGAATGAGTTGAGCAGGCAGATAGGGCAGAGGAAACAGCCCTAAGGTTGGAAAAGAAAATGAAAGAGCTGAAGGAGAAAATGAGAGGGAAACAATGAAGGAAGGAAAGTCAGTAGCATAGATGCTCTCTGAGATAGGAAGGTTAACCCTTTGACTGTCGCAACCCCAAATCCTGAAGTGTCTCCTGGTGTCACAAAATATTTGGAAAAAAATAAAATTTTCTTATGAAATGATAGAGAATCTTTTCCCGATGATAATGACATCAAAAGTGTGAAATTTTATGGAAAACTTAGGGAATTATGCTCTCACGAAGCTGGCGACATTTATGAATTGGCGATTTCACCCACTTTGAGCCCTATTTTCGGCCAAACTTGTAGCTATTTCTTTAGAACTCCATTCGTTCTATCAAATGAGTACAAGAAACCGCCCATTTACCAATTTCAACTACCCAATAAAGTGGTCAGAAATTGGCAATTTGGCCAATTTCATGCAAATTAAAAAATATGTTAATTTCAAAATAGGGTCCAGAATGAACAATGTAGACATTCCTGGCACTAAAATAACATTTTTCTCTGTTCATCAGTCACATCTCCAGGCCCCTGTTATAATACTCTTGCTTTCTATTTTGAATTTTTATTCACAAAAAATAGAAGATTTACTGTTATGCAGACTACTGCAATATTGTAATAATTGTATAAATAACGTCAACCCATTCGTGACTGCATATCGGAATGGCTAGTTGGACAATGACATCATTGTTTACTCTTGAACATTGGGAAAAATTGAACATTTCTGCCACTTTGAGCTCCATTTCAAAATCCTTTTCATAGTAAAACCAATCAAAATCACTTTTATTTCTATAATATGTTTTCCATTCTATCAAATGAGACCAAGAATACAACCATAAATACTATACAAAAATACACCTCAAAGTCAGCGTTTTAATCCAAAAACATGGTCGAAGTTTTTTTTCTCATTATGCACTGTGTGCTGCAGGATTTTTTTATACTGCACACACTGACCACACAGACCCATTTTCTCACATGTGGGCCTACCAGCTTTCTCCTGCTTGATTTGAAGCCGCTAGAATTTTTAAGTATATGTACGTCAAACACATTGGCTCTTAAGACGTATATATATGACTGAAACAGTCAAAGGGTTAATGATGCCATATGAGAGATAAGGAGAAATGTTAGAAACAGACTATGAAATCTGGAGGGACAAGAAATGGGAAGAAGAATGAGGGAAGTCATTGATGATTCACAGACTCCAGGAAGCTGATGTAGAAAATAGGAAGACTAGAACTGTGAGATTATATCAATCCTCAGTGCTTGGGAGGAGGGCATGAGATAGGGCAGTTGGCAAATTTTCAGAGGATCAGTAAGTTCTCCCACAATAAATGACCAGTCAAATTAATTTTGGTCCTATATAGACAAGGATGTGTGATGTCACCGTGGTTGTTTAATATATTTATAGATGGGGTTGTAAGAGAAGTAAATGCGAGGGTCTTGGCAAGAGGCGTGGAGTTAAAAGATAAAGAATCACACACAAAGTGGGAGTTGTCACAGCTGCTCTTTGCTGATGACACTGTGCTCTTGGGAGATTCTGAAGAGAAGTTGCAGAGATTGGTGGATGAATTTGGTAGGGTGTGCAAAAGAAGAAAATTAAAGGTGAATACAGGAAAGAGTAAGGTTATGAGGATAACAAAAAGATTAGGTGATGAAAGATTGAATATCAGATTGGAGGGAGAGAGTATGGAGGAGGTGAACGTATTCAGATATTTGGGAGTGGACGTGTCAGCGGATGGGTCTATGAAAGATGAGGTGAATCATAGAATTGATGAGGGAAAAAGAGTGAGTGGTGCACTTAGGAGTCTGTGGAGACAAAGAACTTTGTCCTTGGAGGCAAAGAGGGGAATGTATGAGAGTATAGTTTTACCAACGCTCTTATATGGGTGTGAAGCGTGGGTGATGAATGTTGCAGCGAGGAGAAGGCTGGAGGCAGTGGAGATGTCATGTCTGAGGGCAATGTGTGGTGTGAATATAATGCAGAGAATTCGTAGTTTGGAAGTTAGGAGGAGGTGCGGGATTACCAAAACTGTTGTCCAGAGGGCTGAGGAAGGGTTGTTGAGGTGGTTCGGACATGTAGAGAGAATGGAGCGAAACAGAATGACTTCAAGAGTGTATCAGTCTGTAGTGGAAGGAAGGCGGGGTAGGGGTCGGCCTAGGAAGGGTTGGAGGGAGGGGGTAAAGGAGGTTTTGTGTGCGAGGGGCTTGGACTTCCAGCAGGCATGCGTGAGCGTGTTTGATAGGAGTGAATGGAGACAAATGGTTTTTAATACTTGACGTGCTGTTGGAGTGTGAGCAAAGTAACATTTATGAAGGGATTCAGGGAAACCGGCAGGCCGGACTTGAGTCCTGGAGATGGGAAGTACAGTGCCTGCACTCTGAAGGAGGGGTGTTAATGTTGCAGTTTAAAAACTGTAGTGTAAAGCACACTTCTGGCAAGACAGTGATGGAGTGAATGATGGTGAAAGTTTTTCTTTTTCGGGCCACCCTGCCTTGGTGGGAATCGGCCGGTGTGATAATAAAAAAATAAAAAAAAAATAGCTTGAGACAGAATTCTACATCAAAGAGCATTCCTAAAGACCATATTACACAACAGTCATGTGTACCTTGATCAGGACAGGAAGTGGAATGAACATGAGATATAGTTTTAAGAGCAGCTATGACATGGCCCATGATGCTAGGAGGGAGTGAATCTTGCCAGCAGTAAGTTAAAGGATAGGATCAGAAGCTAAGACTTAACCCCTGCAACCACATTGGTAAGCATGTGTACACACACACACGTATGCATTGTGCACACATCCTGGAGACTATGTATCCTAAGATAAAATTTTGAGAAAACAATTAATTCTTTTTTATACATTTTGGTGGAGGGCACTAGATCAAAACACAGCTATAACTTTACACCAGGAGAAAGGAATGTAGTGGATGGATGGACAGACTGACAAGATTGGCCAAAATCAGGTATTAAGGAATGATAAATAAATTAAATGAGGAAAATATGACTTCAGAAACTAAAATTGTTGATAGATCAATTATTAGTAAAAAAAGATAACTATAAGGATGACAAAGCCATGTAAGGTTTGGACAAGTACATATCTAGAGTAGAAGATAAGTATGGTAGTATAACGAGGCAAAAGACAAATTTAGAACAACGGGTCCAGCTAGCTCAGATAATATTAAGTAAAGGTTAAACATAAGATACTTATACCAAAATCACTAAAGGAAAAACAAAGACAGAAGCAGGTAGTAATGGCAGAGGAGATTACTGCTGGACCAAACATTAATTTTGAAATAATAAAGGAGATTTGCAAAAAAAATTTAAATTATTGAGGGAGACTGTTGACAGAAAAAAAACAGTTTTGGCTGTGCAAAAAACAAAGAACGAAAAAATCAAGCCAGAAGAAAGGCACACAAATGAGATAAAAGACTGCTTAGTGGATTTTAGTATTCAACACAATATAGTGGGATGGAATCATCATTATGAACCATGTACCTCAAGGGCCTGACAAATTTCCCGTTGGAAGTGTACCAAAGGACAGGTTCCTGCACCATCACTGACTGAAAAGATCAAAATTTTGATAATCATACTTATTCTTCATCCTTCGTAAGGTTCTCCTTGGCCAATCTCTTATCACCTGGAATTTTGCCTAAGATTTTTGATCACCATTGAGCCAGCTTTCTTTCATTGCTGTTAGTGAGCCTCTCACTGTGTGTACATAGATGAAGTCAAAGGGACTGAAACCCATGGCTTCCCACACCATTTCAGGTATAGCAAAAACCAGCAGGGGCAGACTCTCATTCCAGTCTGTGCAAAAATCAATACAGTAAGTATGCATCATAGTTTTTAATGTGTAATGAAACCTTCCAAGCTCACCCAGTTATTGAGGATGGTAGGCAGCTGAGAGGTCTTCTTTGATTTGCATTCTACTTGACACCTTGAATATTAGGCCTTTAAAGTTTGAACTTTAGTCACTGAAGTGACCAAGGTAATCCTGCCAGCAAAAGCCTTTAACCCTTTCAGGGTTTCGGCGGTACTAGTACAGCTTACGCACCAGGGTCCATGACGTACTAGTACTCATAAATTCTAGCGCCTTCAAATCTAGTGAGAGAAAGCTGGTAGGCCTACATATGAAAGAATGGGTCAGTGTGCACAGTATAAAAGAAATCCTGCAGCACACAGTGCGCAATGAGAAAAAAAAAATTTTGACCGTGTTTTTGGATTAAAACAGCGACTTTGCACTTTATTTTCGTATGGCATTTATTGTTGTATTCTAGTTTTCCTGGTCTCATTGTATAGAATGGAAGACATATTACAGAAATTGAGATGATTTTGACTGTTTTTTACAATGAAAAGTATCTTGAAATTGAGCTCAAAGTAGCAGAAATGTTCGATTTTTACCAAAGTTCAAAAGTAAACAAATCATGCTAAGCATCCAATACACGTCAACTAGTGAGTCTAATATTCTTTCACAAGTGCTCTGATATTATTTATACCATTTCTACACTAATGCAGTAGTCTGCATAACAGTAAATCTTCTATTTTTTGCAAGAATAAAAATTCAAAATGGAAAGCAAAAGAACGTAAGACGGGAGTGGGGACGTGACTAATGAACAGAGGAAATGTTATTTTAGTACCAGGAATGTCTTTCTTGTTTATTCTGGACCCTATTTGGAAATTGGCAAAATTGCTAAATTCTGACCACTGTATTGGATAGTTGAAATCGGTAAATTGGTGGTTTCTTGTACTCATTCGATAGAAAAAATGCAGTTCTAGCAAAATAGTTATGATTTTTGTCGACTAGTACATGGGAATTGGCTGAAAATAGTGCTCAAAGTGGGCAAAATTGGCGATGCATAAACATCGTCGAGACCTCTAACTTCGCGAGAGCATAATTCCGTAAGTTTTCCATCAAATTTCATACTTTTGGTGTCATTATGACCGGAAAAAGATTCTCTATCTTTTCATAAGAAAAAAATATTTATTTTTTTTTTTTGAAATTTGGGGGACCCTGTGGAGCCTGAAAGGGTTAATATTGCCTTAGTATTGACAACTCATGGGTACCACTTCCAGATATCTGGTGGCCTTACAAAAATAGATTCAAGCAGAAGGCCTACACAGTTGATTATCAAAAGGTTCACCATTAGTAAAAATTGGATACAAACCTCTTACATCTTCAGCCTGGCTACGAATCGTTTGGTGATGAAACTTCTTAGAGACTACCACCTTCTCTACAAGTCTACAATCTTTTGCCTTCTTACCAGTATTTATGTAGTCTTTTCTTGTAACTCCATTCCTAGCAGAGAATTATTATTATTATAATCAAAAAGAAGCGCTAAGCCACAAGGACTATACAGCGCTGCAGGGCAGGAAGGAAGCGAGGGCATCAGGTGGCAAAAGGGAGATGGATGAGTAATAGGTTACGGATAACAGCGGGGTAATGGATGGTGAAAGGGTAAAGGGCAGCAAGAGACTGAACTAGAAAGGGCTGAGGGGAGTGCAAAAAGTATCATCAGAGTTTGTGGAGTAAATCAGTCGTTGTCAAGAAGTCAATGAGAGAGTCAGGATTAAAGGAGGGTCCATCAGCAAGAAGGAAAGGTAAAGAGAGAGTAGTAGAACGAAGATGACGTTGGAGGTAAATTCTGCGTGCTCGTTGATAGAGAGGGCAGTCTAACAGAATGTGGCTAATCGATACTGGAACTTGACACTGCTCACAGAGAGGAACAGGGTGCCTCTCCATGAGATACCCATGAGTAAGACGAGTGTGGCCAATGCGAAGGCGGGAGAGAGTGGTCTCCCAACCTCGGCACTGATGACAAGAAGACGGCCAGTAACCTATGCTCGGTTTAATAGAATGAAGTTTGTTACCGAGCAGAGTTGACCAACGTTGTTGCCAACGGGTGCAAAGGTGGGTAGCTATTGCAGCAAAATAGTCCAGAAATGGAACACCTCGATAGGAAATTGGTAGGTCATGTACTGCTGACCGCGCAGCAGTGTCTGCCTGTTCATTGCCCTGTACGTCGACATGACCAGGGACCCAACAAAAAACAATATCTTTATGTTTGGTAGAGATACGGCATAGCCAAAGTTGGATACGGAGAACTAGGGGATGAGATGTATCAAATTTTCGTATAGCCTGTAGAGCACTAAGGGAGTCTGAGACTACTACAAATGATGACACAGGCATAGATGCAATACGAATAAGTGCTGCAAGAATGGCATACAGTTCAGCAGTAAAAATGCTAGCTGAAGATAGTAAATGCCCCCGCACGACGCTGTCCGGAAACACTGCTGCGAATCCGACGCCGTCTGAAGACTTAGAGCCATCTGTGTACACAGCGGTGGCATGAGAATGGGAGTGGAAGTGATCAAGAAAAAAGAGAGCGGGAAGCCACTGTAGGCAGTTGAGCTTTCGAGCAAGGGAGTGAGAAAGAACAGACCCGAACAGCTGGAACTTCCCAGGGGGGTAGGGAAAAGTGAGATGCTACATGAACATATAAAGGTGGTAACTGAAGGGAAGACAAGAGTGAATGTAGGCGAAGAGAAAAGGGACGGAGCAAACAGGGGCGGCGAACGAATAAAGAATGTCTACTAATATCGGTGACCATTCTATAAATGGAAGGATTGTGTAGATCGTGAGAGCGTACATAGTAGCGAAGGCAATGGGCATCACGGCGATCAGACAAGGATGGAACATTTGCTTCTGTATAGAGGCTCTCAACAGGGGAAGAGCGAAAAGCACCAAGGCACAAACGTAATCGAGTTTCGATAAAACGAGGGCTGAATGTAGGCGAAGCAGAGTTCGACGATCAGCTCCCCAGGAAAGATGAGCAAGGGTTTTAAGAAGGTTTAGCCGGCTGTGACAAGTTGCCTTCAGAGAGGTAATGTGAGGTTTCCAGGATAACCGACGGTCAAAGAGAAAGCCTAGAAACCTGACTGTATCACGTTCGGGGATACGGGAGCCATAGAGATACAAAGGATGATCGGAGATAACAGAGCGTCTAGTGAAAGTAATTTGGTGAGTTTTGGTACTCGAAAATTTAAACCCATGCGTGGTGGCCCAAGTGGAAACACGGTCGACCGCATGCTGGAGAGAAACTGTAATAAGGTGACAGTCAGCGCCTGCACAAGCAATAGCAAAGTCATCAACATAGAGTGATGACCAAATACTGGGTGGAAGAACAGAGGCCAAATCATTTATAGCAAGGAGAAAAAGTGTTGTGCTTAGAACACATCCCTGAGGGACACCTTCAGCTTGGACGAAGTCCGGGGAAAGAACATTATTGACTCGAACACGGAAATGTCTGTCAGTTAAAAAGTTCTTAAGGAAGGATGGTAGATTGCCTCGGAGGCCTAAGGAATGGGCCTGCGCCAAAATATTATACCTCCAAGTTGTGTCATATGCCTTCTCAAGGTCAAAAAATATGGCAATAACTGAGTGATTATTTGCAAAGGCATTACGAACATACGTATCCAAGCGTAGTAAGGGGTCTATGGTAGAACGACCCTTACGAAAGCCATATTGACTAGCGGAGAGACTGTTGTGTGTCTCTAAATACCACATTAAACGTCGATTTACGAGACGTTCCATCACCTTGCAAACTGCACTAGTAAGAGCGATGGGGCGATAGTGGGAGGCATCATGTCCTGTAGTACCCGGTTTGCGGAAAGGGAGAACAATGGCAGATTTCCACAGCTGGGGAAGAACTCCTTGTGCCCAAATAAGATTGAAGAGGTGTAAGAGGACTACAAGGGCTGACCGATGTAAATGTTGTAACATACGAATATGAATGTTGTCAGGCCCAGCTGCCGATGATCGGCAAGCTGAGAGCGTTGCCTCCAGTTCTTGAAGTGTAAAAGGCACATTATACTGTTCTTCTCTGAGAGAAGAAAAGTCCAAGGGTACTAACTCTCTGGCAGACTTTGAGGAAAGAAACGAGGGGCATAGATGGAGCCCTCGGGAAATACGGACCAGATGTGTGCCAAGTTCAATGGCAACGTCGAGAGGGTTTGCCACATCAACACCAGCGACCCGTAGAACAGGAGCCGGGTCAGGAGAGTATTTACCACTCAATTTCCTCACTTTTTTCCAGACTGCACTCATAGAAGAAGCAGAGGTGATGGTGGAAACATAGTCTTGCCAACAAGTGCGTTTAGCTTCACGGATGACACGGCGAGTGATCGCACGCTTCTGCTTAAAATCAAGAAGTCTCTCAGCGGTTCTATTGTACCGGTACCTGCCCCATGCAGCACGTTTCAAACGTACTGCACGAGCACAAGCAGGAGACCACCAAGGCACGCACTTCTGAGAATGCCTGCCTGAGGTTTGGGGTATAGAATGAGAAGCTGCGGTATAAACTGACGTCGAGAAGATGTGTAGGAGCTCATCAATGGAGGATGAAGAAGGAACCTCACTAAAGGCAGTGAGGTGTGAGTAAAGATCCCAATTTGCCCGATCAAATTGCCAGCGAGGGCTTCGGAAAATGATCGCTGTCATGTAAGTCTGGTAGAACAGACCAGGTGAAGTCTAGTGCAGTGGAGGAAGAGCAGACTGATAGATCGATGCAAGAGTATGAGTACGAGGATCAAAATGGGTGGGAGTACCCGTATTTAAAGCATGGAGGGGGTGAGAGGCGAGAAAAGCCTCCAACTGGATGCCACGTGAGTCACAATGAGACCCCCCCCAGAGGAAATGGTGGGCATTAAAATCACCAAGTAACAGAAGTGGTGGCGGTAAGGATGAAACAAGAAAGGCAAAGTCTGGGATAGAAAATGCCCGAGAAGGAGAGAGATATAAAGAACATATTGTAAACCACTTATTCAAGTGGATACGGGCTGCAGTGTAATGCAGCGAGGTATGGACAAATAGTTGACAGTATGGAATATCATTGCGTAGAAGGGCACTTTCATTAAAGGTCCCATCTGAGAAAGAATCTGAAGAATACAATAAATTATAGCCTGAGATAGGTTGGAAAACAGCCAAGTGTAATTTTGGTTCTTGTAAGCAAGCACCAACAGGGGAAAACCTGGAAAGCAACATCTGAAGCTCACCCCGATTACCCCTGAGGCCGCGGATATTCCACTGTAAATAGGCCATGATTGGCGATGAAGAAAATACCAGGAATCTGTAGGTAAAGGCACCTACGGACTAGAGGGGTTAGAAAAGTCAATGTGTGGTGGCATTGGAAGACGTTCAAGTAGCGAAGGAATGGAGCGTTGCGAAGAATGGGGTTGTGAAGATGGAGGAGAGGGAAGAGAAGGAACAGGAAGTGAATCAGTGTCCATTGAAGGTTTAGTCTCTGCAATATATTCTGAATTGGCTTCAAGTGTTTCTGAATTCAAAGATGAATGGGAGACCATATTGGAGATAGAAGGAGGAGGGTGAGTAAAGATTGGGACAGTAATGGACTGTACCAAAGTAGAGGGGGACGAAAGAGTGTAAGGGACTGGAGATGAAGTGTGGGGGGGGGGACAGAAGAGGCAGAAACCTGGGAGGTGGCAGAAGAGGGAGAAACTTTGAAGGGGACGGGGGTGGAAGGCATAGTACGAGGAGGAGGGTGAATCTCCACACTTGTAATAGAGCCAGAGAGAAGGGAAGAACTAGGTACAGAGACTGGAAAGGTAAAGTGTGGAGGTGGAAGAAGGGAAGGAAGAGGCAAAGAAGATTTGAGCAATGTGGATTTTTTGGACTTCTGAGTAGAGGGGCGATTGGTATTAGGTGTCATACGAGGTCTTGTCGATACTGGGGCTTGTGAGGAAGGACGCGAAGATGTGAGAACAGACTGAGTTGTAGTCGGGACGTCAGAGCCAAGGACAGCAAAAGGATTAGATGCCGTAGTGGCTATGGGAGGGGTAACAACAGAGGAGGCTGCAGAAGATGGGACCCCAGAAGTGGGGGAATGTTTGGAAACACGAGAATAAGAAACACGGGGTAGTCTCCCTTGGAGGTGGAGATGAGTAACTGCCATAGCATAAGGGAGACCTTCTCCCTCTTTGAGGCAACGGATTTCACGTTCATTTAAGTAGACCTGGCAACGGCGGGAGTACGAAGGGTGAGCTTCATTACAATTAAGGCAAGATGGAGGTTGACTGCAAGATGTATTAGAATGGTCGTCGGCACCACAGACTGGGCATTCGGCCATAGATCTGCAATATTTTGCTGGGTGACCAAAACACCAGCAATTTCTACATTGTTGTGGTGTAGGTATCACCTTTCGAACTTGTAACCGATGTCCCGCGACATATACAGAGGACGGGAGTTCTCGGCTGTCAAAAGTTAAATGAGCCACATTGCAAGGGTAACGTCTCTGCCCCCGGGCAGGAAGGACATAAGTGTCTACTTTGAGGATTGGGAGATCCTGGAGTTCCAGCTGTTCAAAAATGTCATTGCCACATGACTGGAAATTCTGTTGGACTATGGTATGGGGCAGAATGACAGTACCACTACAAGAATTGAGAGAAAGATGTTTTTCAATAGTGATAGGAGTAGTATCGATATTCGAAAGGAGAGAAAGATCATGAGCTTGGGTAGCATTCTGGACAGTGACGATGCGCGTACCGCTCTTGAGAGCATGAAATGAAATATCTCTGCCAACATGACGCAGGAGCCCTTTGCCAATACTATGGTCAGAAAGGTAGGCAGAAGAAGTCGGTCTTAAAGTAAAGAATTTAGTCCATTGTGTGGTCTGAAACTGAGCGTGGAGAGGGAGTGCTTGACGTGTCGGTCTTTTCCGAGTAGAATGGGAAGGTAATGAAGGAGCATCATCAGGAGATTGACGTTGGCGTTTAGGAGTTGGTCCGGCATGAAATGGGCGGGCGATTCGAAAATTGCCGTACTGTAGAGGGAGAAGCCGGAAGCATAGTCAAAGGAGAGTGGAGTTCAGACAAATCGGAGTCAGTCGAAGCCCCGGTACCTGAAGCGGGTAAGGAAATAGCACCAGCAAGAGGTACAGGGGCATCAGGAGTGTCCGAAGAGTGGTCTAAACACAAGGCAGGGTCAGAATGGGGTGCGGTATCAAGAAGGGGCCCGGGGGTAGTGGGTTCATGGACTAGGGCTGCCATGGTTAGGTTACTCCTTTGCTTTTTGTTTTTAAGAAAAAAAAAGAAAGAAGAAAAGAAAATAAAAAAAAGAATAAAAAAAGGGGGGAGCGGGGAGGAATAGTTCCCAGGAGGAATGAAAGGGCCGGAAATCTCCCTCCGCGCCCAAGAGGACCTCAACACCGCTAGTAGCACAGATGCAGCATGGAACCCGTGCCATACCCTACCCTTCATGCCAGTAAACCAGCAATCCGGGATAGCAACCTCACATCTGCCGAGCTACCTCGGTGGACAAAAGAGAGGGCGGCCGGATATCCGCCACAAAGCATACCTCCTTCGGCCACCACCCCCAGAATCCGAAAGGTGGCTTCCAGAGATACACCCGTCGCCCGAAAGACACCCAAAACTACTCCGGGATACCAGAGAGGGATCGGGACATCCCCAGGCAATCCAGATTCCACGGCAAACTACGCCACCGCCCAGAACCTCAACGGAATGGGATGGACCCTGGTGTCCTTTCCCCTACCTAGGAACTAGCGCGCCTGTGGGAGAAATCCCGAAGGGCAAAAGGGAGGGGTGAGGAGGAGGAGGAGGAATGGAAAAAGGGGAGGATGGGATAGGGGAGGGGAGAATGGGGGGTAATTAGGTTCGGTCTGAGGAAGAAGACTGACAGGGCTAATTCCTCAGACCAAGAGCCTCTTCACCACGCCAAGGAGCCTCCCTTGAAGAGGCCTAGCAGAGAAAACATGTGTAGTTTGGCTGTTTTGGCTTCAGACACTGACAGATTGAAAGCTGCAGTCAAGAAGACATCATTCTGCTGCTCATTCCTTCAGGCATGGAGATAGAAGCATATCTGGAGAGGGTTTCAGGGGTCAGTGCCCCTGCAGCCCAGTCTCTGACCAGGCCTTATGGTGGATCAGGGCCTTATCATCTAACAGTCCTGCAACCAAGAAATAGGATGAACTGACCTTGGGGTCTTTACTTGGAATGCATAATCCTGGCCAGCTGCTATTGCAATGCAAAGAATCCAATTTAATGTCTGAATCCGCAAAGATTAAATTATCATTCTCCACTAAGTTTCCCTTCCCGTAACTGCAAGTTTTGAGATGTCTGTGTCTACTATAGGATCAAGACACAACTTTAAAGAAAGGACATTATTACCAATTAACAGCAACACCTCCTAATGATAAATTCACCTGACACTCCTACATTTAAATACCCCCCCTGTAAAATTTATTAAATATTCTATATAGTGGCATAGAAACTACTGCATCTCTATATGCCTCTTAATAAACACATTTTGGTTTAGATGGTGTCTTCCAATATTGAAAAAACACTGTTACTCAACAAAGAACAATATGCACTGTAGTTCCTAAAGGTAGTAATTGTCACAGGGGTATCTGTTTCTTTTAATGCAACCTTACTTTACATGGGAATATCGAAAACAGGTAAAATGTATCCCATAGGTTTTTGCTTGTCTGACTTATCTGTGTTCCATGACTTACCATTACATGAAGATGACTGTTTCTGTAATTTAAAAGTTTGAAATCACATACCCTATTTTGTTGCAATATTCATATTTCAAAGGTTCAAATGTTTATTTACCCTTGGAAATTTACCTGTGACTCTTGTAGGAATATGATACTTTGTTACCTATTATACCCCTTAATTATCTTTCTCCAGAGTATGGTTATGAGGAGAATTCAGAGATATTCACTCTCCTAATTGACAGTTCGTTGAAAAATACCTACTAGTTTAGTTGTTTAACTTCAGACATAAGTGTATAATCCTCATGGAAAGTACAAGCATCAGGACACATTCTAAAAAGTTTTCAGTACTAATTGCAATCAAGCCTGAGTTTTGTATAGTGTCTTGAAAACTTCTTAGGCTCAGCTTCACTGAAATGTGGTCCTAATGATGCAGACTTTTGCAAACTAAACCAGTCAGTAATGTTACAGTGATACTGTCTCCTTTCCTTCCTTCACTATCATACTCTTCTTTCTGGCAAATATATGCTGCTCTCAGGTCTGTTCCAGCGTGAGCTTTGCAACTTTAGCCTAAGCAAAGCGGATTCACCCTGTGTAGGTCCTGGCCTGTTACAATCTGTTTCCTCAACAGGTAAATGATCAGGGGTGTTATCACCATTATGTTTAGGGATATGGAGAGGTAAATGAACAATGTAATAAGCATCATGCATATTAGACACACTGGGTGGGGTATATTAACCCTCGTCAATGTATCAGACATTAATGTATTGCAAATTAAATCAGTGCTGCTCTGTGAATATCTCTGTACTTGATAACAATAAATTGACCAATTAATGAACAGTGTTGAATCCATAGATTAGGCAGAGACTGCAAAGTAAATGAGGTCACCAAGTGCCTGACTATTCTGTTGGCATTACCAAATATGTACCAACAATTGGACAGGTTGACCAATAACAAATACAGTGCAGCACTCCCTATCATGAACCCAGGTACTTTCCAAAGACCTGCAGTACCTCTCCATCCTATTAATCATCTTTTAAAACAATCAGTGAGGATTCAGATCTGGTTTAACATATATTCCCACCACCAGAACATATATACAAGCTTTATACACTATAGAACTGAGGGGCAAGTTAAACCTAATAATGAACAATTTTGGAGATTATGAGTCTCTTATGCCTCTAATTTGCTCACTCTATAACAATTACGTTATTCTGTATGGGTGTGTTATAGTTCTAGTAGCGAGTGTTTTCTCATCCTCACACTTTAAGACCCAGTTAATACATATTTCTTCTTACTGCTCTTCCTCCCTTCCATCCCTAGCAAGCTGTGTCATCACAACCCGCCTTTGGCTGGCTGGGTGTATATTTTATTTCTACCTGATTCTCAACACTTAAATTGGAAACCAACCAAAGGATTTCATTCAGAATATGCTCATTGAATTTACCACACCTGATTCTGTTTAGAGTGATATTTAAAGAGATCCTGTTAAAAAGTCAAGTGATGCTGGGCCTGGGTGATTGCATGAATGAATTCATAGCGAATTACTGGTAGAAGTGGGATTACTGCATAAAAACACATTCACACAAGATGAAACCAATTGCTGTACATCAAATTTGTTCATTACTACACTCACAGAAATTGTTCAAGAAAGAAGGAATGGGCAGATTGTATTTCTCTAGATTTTAAGAAAGCTTTCTGATAGTTACCCATGAAATACCAATTTAAAAACTGCAGAATATAGAAGGAATAAAAAGCTAATTATTAAAATGTACAGGAGGGCCGTGCTTATGCAGCAGGTTAGGTTCCGGACTACCACTGTAAAGTGAATCATAGCCTTTTTTTTATTTTCAAATGCATATAAAAGCCTTATAACATGTTTACACTATCATATATTAAGTGAGCAATAAAGCAATGTACAGTACACACATTATTTACCTTAAAATATTTTCATCCTTAGCTTATCATGATTGGTGAGTATATTGTAGGAAGTCTGAATAAATGAAGAATGTGTATACAGTGGACCCCCGCATAATGATCACCTCTGAATGCGACCAATTATGTAAGTGTATTTATGTAAGTGCGTTTGTACGTGTATGTTTGGGGGTCTGAAATGGACTAATCTACTTCACAATATTCCTTATGGGAACAAATTCGGTCAGTACTGGCACCTGAACATACTTCTGGAGTGAAAAAATATCGTTAACCAGGGGTCCACTGTACAGTGGTACCTTGACTTGTGAGTTTAATTCATTCCGTGACTGAGCTCGTAACTTAATTTGCTTGTATAACAAATCAACTGTCCTCATTGAAATTAACGGAAATGCCATTAATCTGTTCCAGCAGAATTCCTGGCTCTCGGGAGGCAGGCAAAAATACTTCAATATAACGCTAATATCAACTCTACGGCTTATTTATCTATCACAACCGATCTAATATGACATAATAAATAACTTAGAAACATGATATATACTCTAGAATGAATAAAATATGTCATTATGTGACGAGTGGTGGCGGCCACTCCCGAGGTAAAAAATAATTATCGCTTTGACCATATCTTCCCATTCTTGCCCTTCTGAGGTCCTATTATAAGAGAAAATGGAGTGTTTGTGAGGCTTACTGCACTAAATCACTAGTTTCATAAGGAAAACACTGAAACAAAAGTGATTTTCTCATGTTTTTCTATGAATTCATGCTTTAATTCAATGGACATCATCCTCTTCTTTTTCTCAGCACTGTCCTTTGCACTTACTTTCTTAGAACCCATAGTTAAAGAAATTTAGCAAAATAATTGCACAAAATGCTGGGATGCTGGGTGGATGTTGTGGCGGCGTATCTGAAGCTCGCTTGTAACTCTGATTTTGGCTCACAACTCAGAGCAAAAAATCGACTGAGTGATGGCTTGTAACTCAGAAAACTTGTAAGTCAAGGTACCACTGTAGTTGAAAACCACTGCATTAGCGAAATGCTGTAAAGCAGGGCCCACCTGTATGACAGGCTTTTTGTTTCAGAGGAAAATATCCTCGAAGGAAGATATCACAAGTAGGGTCCCACAAGAGTTCATACTTGCCCCAATAATGTTTTTAATTAATGTAAATGACTTATTTTCCAGAAGGAATAAAAGACTATATGAATATGCTTATGGATAATGCCAAAATTTAGATAAAATAGAGCACAGTGGATCCTTGACGAACGATTTTAATCCGTTCCAGAGAGCTTGTCCTTAGCCAAATTTATCGTTAGCTGAATTAATTTTCCCCATAAGAAATAATGGAAATCTAATTAATCCATTCCAGACAGCCAAAAGTATTAAAAAAAAAATTTTTTTTTACATGAAATATACATTTCCCTACAAAGAAAACAATGAGATGTGCACAATAAATACATAAATAAATACTAAAATGACACTTACCTTATTGAAGAGTATTGATGAGTGATGAGACAGTTTTTCTTGAACACTCTGGGATTTTCAGAGTGATACATGAGTAAAGGCTTCACTTTGCAATCCCCACTAGCATTACAACATAACATGAGAGTTAGCCTGTCTTTCATAGGCTTGTGTCCTGGGAGCACCTTTTCCTCCTGAGTAATGTAGGTCCTGTTTGGCATTTTCTCCCCTCAAGGAAGGTTCCTTGATGTTGGTGAGGGGCTCTTGATTTAGGGAATTGGATCTGTGCTCCAGTTCCCCAAATTAAGCCTGAATGCCTTCCACATCCCCTCCCCCAGGCGCTGTATAATCTTCCGGGTTTAGCGCTTCCCCCTTGATTATAATAATAATAATTGGCATTTTCTTCCGAAACAGGCCTGTTTCATCACAATTGAACACTTGTTGTGTTTGGAATTTTTCAGCTTCGCCATGCCTTATCACACTGTGTATGCTACTACAATTCTTAAATCTCTCAAACCAACCCTTGCTGGCCTTAAATTCACCAATATGAGCACTAGTTCCAGGCATTTTTTCCGGTTCATCTGGGTGTTAGTCGACTGCTGTGGGTTGCATCCTGGGGGACAAGATTAAGGACCCAAATGTAAATAAGTTAGACAGTCCTCGATGATGCACTGACTTTCTTGGGTTATCCTGGGTGGCTAACCCTCTGGGGTTAATTGTTTCTCAGTAATTGTTTATCGTTAAGCCACACCAACAACACTCTCTCCACATCTTCAAGTAGTATAGCTGACGGTGGTGCAGCAGCAGCTGACGATGGTACAGCAGCAGCAGCTGCTGACCGTGGTACAGCAGCCGCTGACGGTGGTGCAGCAACAGCTGACCATGGTACGATAGTATTTCTCACCCTTTTTACCACAGGGTTGGCACTAGAAGCTTTCTTTGGGCCCATGGTGGCTTATTTAGCAGTTACAAGCACTAAAAACAATGGAATACGTACTGTAATACAAAATATATCGCATGTATGCGTGAAACCGACTGCCCTGGCTTGTAAACAATGGCACACTAGCTGAAGGCAGGGCAGCTGAGGCGCTCAGGCTGGATGGACAGGTGGACGCGTTCGAGATGAATGTCCTTACCTGAGTTTTTCATTGTTGGTCAAGCCAGAATTTTTGCGCAAAAATGCATCGTTGCCCGATTTTGTCATTAGTCGATGCCATCGCTGGTCGAGGGTCCACTGTACTAATAAAAATCACTGTAATGGAGTAATAGATTAATTATGGAATTTAATGCATGTATATAAATGCAATTAAATGGAAATGGGAGAAAACTAAATGAGGCCACATGAGGAATATAGACTGTGACAAAATACAGTGGACCCCCGCATAACGATTACCTCCGAATGCGACCAATTATGTAAGTGTATTTATGTAAGTGCATTTGTACGTGTATGTTTGGGGGTCTGAAATGGACTAATCTACTTCACAATATTCCTTATGGGAATAAATTCGGTCAGTACTGGCACCTGAACATACTTATGGAGTGAAAAAATATCGTTAACCGGGGGTCCACTGTATTGAAAGTATCAGACAGAGAGAATTACCCAGGACTTATTAACTCTTTCACTACAGTCCCCCAGCTGAAAGCCCCTTCTGCAAATTTTTATGTAATACACAGTGACACAGGCGAAGTTGGAGGACGGGGAGTACTTTACGCATATGTGATTTTGTCCACTTGAGAGGCTTGTTTTGCGCCAGTTTCAGTGCTCAAACTAATTCAATTCCTGCTACAGTATTTTCGTAATGTCTTCTGTACTATCTAATGATTGCAAAAAATGCTCATTCAGCTATCAAAACTACCTTATAGAGAGTACCTAGAATTTGGTAATTTGACCAATTTTACACTTTTTAATATATTGCAGTTTAAAAACCAATACAGTGGACCCCCGGTTAACGATATTTTTTCACTCCAGAAGTATGTTCAGGTGCCAGTACTGACCGAATTTGTTCCCATAAGGAATATTGTGAAGTAGATTAGTCCATTTCAGACCCCCAAACATACACGTACAAACGCACTTACATAAATACACTTACATAATTGGTCGCATTCGGAGGTAATCATTATGCGGGGGTCCACTGTATTATAATCAGAAAGAAGCGCTAAACCACAAGGGTTATACAGTTAAAAAAAAAATTGTGGGTATTCCAATCACTAAAGTAACTTTTTCTTTATTCATTAATCACACCCCAGGCTTCTTCTGTATAACCTTGTCCTTCATTTTGAATAAAAATAAATCAAAGTTATCCCTATTTCTCGGTTAATAAATCATAAGCAGGTATCCCAATCATTGAAGTAGACCGAGTAAAAACCCAAAAAACTGATGAGGCAGTGATGGGGAAGACAAGACCCATATCCTTCCTCAGAAAAAATTAATTATACAAAAAGTTCTGCAACATACATGACAGTCAATCAAACAAGTTTATTCCAGAAATGAGAAAAAAAAAGTGAAACAATGAAGGTGTAATAGAAGATACATACTGGAAAGTCATGAATAAAAGAAAAAACTTGGACACAGTAAAGTGAACAACACCAACTCAAGCTGCTGGTGGTTAAAAGAAATGTGGCAGTCATTACAAACATTGGTCTTGACCTTTCTAACAGCTGCTGTACTTGACATTTTAATTAATAGCTGCTGGATGGCCCTTTTTACAACCTGAATATTTTATAACACCAGTTGTCATTAATTCCTGATAGACTGTATTGCAATCAGTCTACCACTTTTTCCATAATGAAATCAGGTATCTGTGGAGAGAGCTTACCCATGGAAGAAAGAAATGGGTGTGTACCAGAGTATGGTGGTGTCAACACATTTATTTGGGTGTGAGGCATGAACTTGAAGCATTGCAGTAAGGAGGAGGCTAGAGGCAGTGGAACTGTGTTTGAGAGCAATATGTAATGTGACAATTATTCACAGAATTCAGATTGTGGAAGGTAGAATATGGTATAGCGTTACCAGAGGTATAATTCAGAGAGCTGAGGAGGGGTGGTTGAGGTGGTTTGAGCATTTAAAGAGGATAGAGGAGAATAGGATAACTAAGAGAGTGTATAAATCTGGGGTGGAAAGTAGGAATACAGGTCATCCCAGAAAAGATTGGAGTGAGGTAAAGGAGAGTTTGAGTAGTAGGGGCCTAAGCATCTAACAGGCTTGTGTGAGAATGTCAGATTGGAGTGAATGGAGATGATTGGTTTTCATGGTTTGACATGTTGTGGTATTCATAGGAACCAGTTAGTGGGACTTGAAACCTGGAGAAGGAAAGTGAGGATGATGCAGTTCGGAGGATCATTTGAACTGCAAAGTCTGCATACTTCTGGTATTACAACTATTGAATGAATGATGGTGAATTTTTTTTTTTTTTTTGGGGGGGGGGGGGGGTCATCCTACTTTATTGGGAGACTGACATGTTAAAAAATCAACAAATACATGGGAATCCGGGGATAGTTACACTAGTAACCAGTGCACCCATGCAAGCACATCTTGTCCCAAGACTGTTGAATGGCCTTGCACTGTTACCAACCTATCACATCAACAATCGTAGTTTCCATGCTGACAAACTACTGAGCAGGTTGTCATTGGAGTAAGACTCATGTCAGGATATTTAGCTTGGATAATAAAGGGTGAGCACAAAGTACATTTGCAGTGACCACAGCAAGTCTAGTATTTGACCACAACACAAACCTCAGTCTGCAGCCTTGAAAAGATCTTTAGAGAGCATTGTTTATCATGCAAAGGGGCTTTGACCCACCATGTACTGTGCTAAAACAAAGGCAACAGCACATTTTTTTTGTGGCATAAGTTGTCATGTTAAAGCACAAACAAACAGTAGGCTTTACATCATACTGTAGTTTATAATACTGTATAATTATACTACTAAAAAAACAGTAAAGAATATTATGGATGTATAAACAAGATAACATGAAAAATAAGTCTCAATACTGTAACTAGAACAATTCATAAATAACCAACACTTTGGAAAGGAAACTAGATGACAGTTCAGTCCTGTTCATTTTGGATCAAAATGAACAAGACCGAGCAAGAAAAATGGGAAGAAAATCAGAAGACAGGTCAGTCAGGCAAAGGTGTGAGAATCCCAGAAGACGGGTCATGTGATGAAAATACCTGGAAATAGATCAGTGGGTGAGTAGCTGTAATTTGATTATTGAGAATGATTTATATCTCAAGGGGATGTAATCAGTAGTACAGTATATCTCCACAGGTACAAAAGTGTATACCTTAATGGTAAATAGAAGGAAGGGGGCTGTGTACCCCTTGTTCTCCATGTAATTATTGTAAAGAAAGAGGAGGAAATTTTTATGGAAGTCATCTCTCTTATAAAGCTCCTCTATATAGTGCAATTTTTCATAAATATGACTCACTCATCTTCTGGTTGTGACCACTTGTTGCTGTGTCAAATCTCTGAAACATTCTGTTCCTATCAACCTTGTCAATTCCTCTCAGTATTTTATGTCATTATCATGTGCCCCCCCCCCCCATCCCACCAGTCCTTCAGTGGAGTTAAGTTGATTTCCCTTAACCATTTGTCATAGGACATACCCCTTAGCTCTGTGACTAGTCTTGTTGCAGACCTTTGCACTTTCTCTGATTTCATGATGTGCTTGACCAGGTTTTGATTCCATATTGGTGCTGCATACTCCAATATGGGCCTACAGATCCAGTGTGCAGTGTCTTGAATGACTCCTTACTCAGGTGTTGAAATGCTATTCTTGGGTTTGCCAGGCGCCCATATGCTGCAGCAGTTATTTAGTTGATGTGCGCCTCAGAAGATGTGCTCGGTATGATACTCACCATAAGATCCTTTTTCTTGAGTGAAGTTTGCAGCCTTTAGCTCCCTAGCCTGTACTTTGTCTGCAATCTTCTTTGATCTTTCCCAATCTTCATAACTGCAATTTGTGAGGTTAACTCCAGGAGCCACTTGTTGGACCAGGTTTGCAGCCTGTCCAGATCCCTTTGTAGTCCTATCTGATCCTCACTGGTTTGAATTCTCCTCATTAGTTTCACATCATCTGCAAATGGACACATCTGAATCTATCCCTTCTGTCATGTCATTCACATATACCAGAAACAGCACTGACCCTTGTGGAACCCCGCTCATCACAGACGCCCACTCTTGACACCTTGTCAAGTACTGTCACTCGTTTCCTTTCTGTAAGGTATTCTCTGATCCATTTCAGTACCTGTCCTGTTATTCCTGCCTACTCCTGCAGCTTATGCACTAACCTCTTTTGTGGAACTGTGACAAAAGCCTTCTTGCAGTCTACCCACTTCTCTCTCTCCTGTCTTCTGTAACCTTGTCAAATATATCTAGTAGGTTAGTGACACAGGATTTCCCTTGCCTGAAACCATTTTGGTTATTATAAGCTCATTTCTTTCTAGGTGCTCAACCACTCCTCTCTTGATAAGCTTTTCCATGACTCTGCATACTGTATATGTCAGTGACACTGGTCTGTAATTTAATGCTGCCTATTTGTCTCCTTTCTTAAAAAATGGAGACTACATTTGCTGATTTCCACACCTCAGATAGTTACCCAGTTTCAATAGATGTGTGTGTGTGTGTGTGTGAATATATATATATATATATATATATATATATATATATATATATATATATATATATATATATATGTATATATATCCCAGGTAGTAGGTTGGTAGACAGCAACCTCCCAGGGAGGTACTACCGTCCTGCCAAGTGAGTGTAAAACGGAAACCTGTAATTGTTTTACATGATAGTAGGATTGCTGGTGTCTTTTTTCTATCTCATAAACATGCAAGATTTCAGGTACGTCTTGCTATTTCTACTAAGACTTAGGTCACACTACACATACATGTACAAGCATATATATACACACCCCTTGTGGGTTTTCTTCTATTTTCTTACTAGTTCTTGTTCTTGTTTATTTCCTCTTATCTCCATGGTGGCCCGGTGGCCTGGTGGCTAAAGCTTCCGCTTCACACACGGAGGGCCCGGGTTCGATTCACAATGGGTGGAAACATTTCGACACGTTTCCTTACACCTGTTGTCCTGTTCACCTAGCAGCAAATAGGTACCTGGGTGTCAGTCGATTGGTGTGGGTCGCATCCTGGGGGACAAGATTGAGGACCCCAATGGAAATACGTTAGACAGTCCTCGATGACGCACTGACTTTCTTGGGTTATCCTGGGTGGCTAACCCTCCAGGGTTAAAAATCCGAACGAAATCTTATCTTATCGTATGGGGGAAGTGGAAGAAGAATTCTTCCTCCGTAAGCTATGCATGTTGTAAGAGGCGACTAAAATGCCAGGAGCAAGGGGCTAGTAACCCCTTCTTCTGTATAAAATTACTAAATTTAAAAAGATAAACTTTCGTTTTTCTTTTTGGGCCACCCTGCCTTGGTGGGATATGGCCAGTTTGTTGAAAAAAAAAAATATATATATATATATATATATTTCAACAAGTTGGCCGTCTCCCACCGAGGCAGGGTGACCCAAAAAAGAAAGAAAATCCCCAAAAAGAAAATACTTTAATCATCATTCAACACTTTCACCACACTCACACATTATCACTGCTTTTGCAGAGGTGCTCAGAATACAACAGCTTAGAAGCATATACGTATAAAGATACACAACATATCCCTCCAAACTGCCAATATCCTAAACCCCTCCTTTAAAGTGCAGGCATTGTACTTCCCATTTCCAGGACTCAAGTCCGACTATATGAAAATAACCGGTTTCCCTGAATCCCTTCACTAAATATTACCCTGCTCACACTCCAACAGATCGTCAGGTCCCAAGTATCATTCGCCTCCATTCACTCCTATCTAACACGCTCATGCACGCTTGCTGGAAGTCCAAGCCCCTAGCCCACAAAACCTCCTTTACCCCCTCTTTCCAACCCTTTCGAGGACGACCCCTACCCCTCCTTCCTTCCCCTATAGATTTATATGCTTTCCATGTCATTCTACTTTGATCCATTCTCTCTAAATGACCAAACCACCTCAACAACCCCTCTTCTGCCCTCTGACTAATGCTTTTATTAACTCCACACCTTCTCCTAATTTCCACACTCCGAATTTTCTGCATAATATTTACACCACACATTGCCCTTACACAGGACATCTCCACTGCCTCCAACTGTCTCCTCGCTGCTGCATTTACCACCCAAGCTTCACATCCATATAAGAGTGTTGGTACTACTATACTTTCATACATTCCCTTCTTTGCCTCCATAGATAACGTTTTTTTACTCCACATATACCTCAACGCACCACTCACCTTCTTTCCGTCATCAATTCTATAATTAACCTCATCCTTCATAAATCCATCCGCCGACACGTCAGCTCCCAAGTATCTGAAAACATTCACTTCTTCCATACTCCTCCTCCCCAATTTGATATCCAATTTTTCTTTATCTAAATCATTTGATACCCTCATCACCTTACTCTTTTCTATGTTCACTTTCAAGTTTCTACCTTTACACACATTCTCAAACTCATCCACTAACCTTTGCAATTTTTCTTTAGAATCTCCCATAAGCACAGTATCATCAGCAAAAAGTAACTGTGTCAATTCCCATTTTGAATTTGATTCCCCATAATTTAATCCCACCCCTCTCCCAAACACCCTGGCATTTACTTCTTTTACAACCCCATCTATAAATATACATGTATTAAACAACCATGGTGACATTACACATCCCTGTCTAAGACCTACTTTTACCAGGAAGTATTCTCCCTCTCTTCTACACACCCTAACCTGAGCCTCACTATCCTCATAAAAGCTCTTTACAGCATTTAGTAACTTACCACCTATTCCATATACTTGCAACATCTGCCACATTGCTCCTCTATCCACTCTATCATATGCCTTTTCTAAATCCATAAATGCAATAAAAACTTCCCTACCTTTATCTAAATACTGTTCACATATATGCTTCAATGTAAACACTTGATCTACACATCCCCTACCCACTCTGAAGCCTCCCTGTTCATCCTCAATCCTACATTCTGTCTTACCTCTAATTCTTTCAATTATAACCCTACCGTATACTTTTCCTGGTATACTCAGTAAACTTATTCCTCTATAACTTTTACAATTTCTTTTGTCCCCTTTCCCTTTATATAAAGGGACTATACAGTGGACCCCTGCTTAACGATCACCTCCCAATGCGACCAATTATGTAAGTGTATTTATGTAAGTGCGTTTGTACGTGTATGTTTGGGGGTCTGAAATGGACTAATCTACTTCACAATATTCCTTATGGGAACAAATTCGGTCAGTACTGGCACCTGAACATACTTCTGGAATGAAAAAATATCATTACCCGGGGGTCCACTGTATATATATTTATATATATATATATATATATATATCTATATGTATATATATATATATATATATATATATATATATATACAGTGGACCCTTAACCAGCAATGGCATCGATTAACGATAAATCTGACAAGCGATACATTTAAACGCAAAAATTTTGCCTCAACTAGCGCTTAAAAACCCGACCAGCGCTATTCGTTCCGTACCATACGCGTCCACTTTGGCCTGAGCGCGCCTCACTTGTCCCTTGGGTGTCAGTGTTTACAAGCCAGCCAGCCACCGCGGTCGCTTCCAAACATACAACAACTGGAACATTTCATATTATCACAGCCTTTGTAGTGATTGCACCTGCAGAATAAGTCACCATGGGCCCCAAGAAAGCTTCTAGTGCCAACCCTACAGCAAAAAGGATGAGAATTACTATGGAGATGAAGAAAGAGATCATTGCTAAGTATGAAAGTGGAGTGAGTGTCTCTGAGCTGGTCAGGTTGTATAATAAACCCCAATCAACCATCGCTACTGTGGGTAAGAAAACGGCAATCAAGGAAGCTGTTCTTGCCAAAGGTGCAGCTGCTGCTGCACCAGAGTCAGCTGTTGTTGTTGCTGCACCACCATCAACTGTATTACTCGAAGATGTGGAGAGAGAGTTGTTGGTGTGGCTTAACGTGAAACAATTACCGAGAAACGATTAACCCCGGAGGGTTAGCCACCCAGGATAACCCAAGAAAGTCAGTGCATCATCGAGGACTGTCTAATAACTTATTTCCATTGGGGGTCCTTAATCTTGTCCCCCAGGATGCGACCCACAACAGTTGACTAACACCCAGGTGAACAGGAAAAAATGCCTGGAACTAGTGCTCATATTGGTGAGGTTAGTGGGGAGGATGTGGAAGAGTTGGTGGAGGAGGACAATGAAGAACAAACCACTGATGAGCTGCTAGATCATCTTCAACAGTAAGAGGCCACACCTGAGGAAACTGCTTCGGAGGAGGGGAGAGAGAAATTGAAGAAGTTGCCTACTTCAAAGATTAAGGAAATGTGTGCAATGTGGCTTAAAGTGCAAACCTTTTTTGATGAAAATCACCCTCACACAGCTATTGCAAGCCGTGCTGGTGACTATTACACTGACAATGTTGTGAAACACTTTAGGATAAAGGAACGAGAGGTACAGGCCTCTATGGACATACATGTTGTGCGACAGAAGTCCAGTGACTCTGAAGCTGGTCCTAGTGGCATTAAAAGAACAAGGGAAGTAACCCCAGAAAAAGACTTGCTGCCTCAAGTGCTAATGGAAGGGGATTCCCCTTCTAAACACTAACAAGATCAACGGTCTCCCCTCCTCCCATCCCATCAATCATCACCAGATCTTCAATAAAGGTAAGTGTCATGTAACTGTGCATGTCTTCTTCAGTTTGTGTGTATTAAAATTAATATTTCATGTGGTAAAAAAATTTTTTTTTTCAATACTTTGGGGTGTCTTGCACGGATTAATTTGATTTCCATTATTTCTTATGGGGAAAATTAACTTGACTAACGATTATTTTGATTAACGATGATCTCTCAGGAACGGATTAATATCGCTGGTTGAGGGTCCACTGTATATATATACAGTGGACCCCCGCATAACGATTACCTCCAAATGCGACCAATTATGTAAGTGTATTTATGTAAGTGCGTTTGTACGTGTATGTTTGGGGGTCTGAAATGGACTAATCTACTTCACAATATTCCTTATGGGAATAAATTCGGTCAGTACTGGCACCTGAACATACTTATGGAGTGAAAAAATATCGTTAACCGGGGGTCCACTGTATATATATATATACAGTGGACCCCCGCATAACGATTACCTCCGAATGTGACCAATTATGTAAGTGTATTTATGTAAGTGCGTTTGTATGTGTATGTTTGGGGGTCTGAAATGGACTAATCTACTTCACAATATTTCTTATGGGAACAAATTCGGTCAGTACTGGCACCTGAACATACTTCTGGAGTGAAAAAATATCGTTAACCGGGGGTCCACTGTATGTATGTATGTATGTATGTATGTATGTATGTATGTATGTATGTATGTATGTATATGTGTATATATATATATATATATATATATATATATATATATATATATATATATATATATATATATATATATATATATATATATAGGCAGTGGACCCCCCCCGTTAACGATTTTAATCCGTGCAAGAGGGGTAATTGTTATGCGAAATAATCGTTATGTGAATGAATTTTCCCCATAAGAAATAATGGAAATAAAATTAATCCGTGCAAGACACCCAAAAGTATGAAAAAAAAAATTTTTTACCACATGAAATGTTAATTTTAATACACACAAACTGAAAAAGGCATGCACACTTACATGACACTTACTTTTATTGAAGATCTGGTGATGATTGATGGGATGGGAGGAGGGGAGAGCATTATCTTCTTACTGTTTAGAAGGGGAATCCCCTTCCATTAGGACTTGAGGTAGCAAGTCCTTTTCCGGGGTTACTTCCCTTCTTCTTTTAATGCCACTAGGACCAGCTTGAGAGTCACTGGACCTCTGTCGCACAACAAATCTGTCCATAGAGCTCTGTACCTCCCGTGCCTTTACGATTTGTCTAAAATGGGCCACAACATTGTCATTGAAATAGTCACCAGCACGGCTTGCAACAGCTGTGTCAGGGTGATTTTCATCCATAAAGGTTTGCAGTTCAACCCACTGTGCACACATTTCCTTAATCTTTGAAGTAGGCACAATGGATTCCACAACTGGCATAGGCTTCTCAGGGTTAGCCCCAAACCCTTCAAAATCTTTCTTAATTTCCATACTAATTCTCACCCATTTTACCACAGGGTTGGCACTAGAAGCTTTCTTGGGGCCCATGGTCACTTATTTTCCAGAAACACCACCGAAAACACTGTAATAATACGAAATATTCCGAGTGTATGCTTGGATGTTAGCGCGGAGGCTGCCTGGTAAACAATGGCACGGGCGGCACATGTGAGGCTGGGTGAGGGCGCACATTGGACGCGTCTCGGACGAAAATCGGTGAGCGGGTTTTTAATCGGTATGAGCGGCAAAAATTTTGCGATTAAAGTAAGCGGTATGCGAAATAATCGCTATGTGATGCCATCGTTATGCGGGGGTCCACTGTATATATATATATATATATATATATATATATATATATAGGCAGTTTGGAGGGATATGTTGTGTATCTTTATACGTACAGTGGACCCCCGCATACCGATTTTAATCCGTGCAAGAGGGGTAATTGTTATGCGAAATAATCGGTATGTGAATGAATTTTCCCCATAAGAAATAATGGAAATAAAATTAATCCGTGCAAGACACCCAAAAGTATGAAAAAAAAAAATTTTTTACCACATGAAATGTTAATTTTAGTACACACAAACTGAAAAAGGCATGCACAATTACATGACACTTACTTTTATTGAAGATCTGGTGATGATTGATGGGATGGGAGGAGGGGAGAGAGAGTGTTAGTGTTTAGAAGGGGAATCCCCTTCCATTAAGACTTGAGGTGTCGAGTCCTTTTCTGGGGTTACTTCCCTTCTTCTTTTAATGCCACTAGGACCAGCTTCAGAGTCACTGGACTTCTTTCGCACAACATATCTGTCCATAGTGGCCTGTACCTCTCGTTCCTTTATGACTTCCCTAAAGTGTTTCACAACATTGTCAGTGTAATAATCACCAGCACGGCTTGCAATAGCTGTGTGAGGGTGATTTTCATCAAAAAAGGTTTGCACTTCAAGCCACTTTGCACACATTTCCTTAATCTTTGTAGTAGGCAACTTCTTCAATTTCTCTCTCCCCTCCTCTGAACCAGTTTTCTCAGGTCTGGCCTCTTGCTCTTGAAGTTGATCTATCAGCTCATCAGTGGTTAGTTCTTCATTGTCCTCCTCCACCAACTCTTCCACATCCTCCCCACTAACCTCCAACCCCAAGGACTTTCCCAATGCCACAATGGATTCCTCAACTGGCATAATCCTCTCAGGGTTAGCCTCAAACCCTTCAAAATCCCTTTTGTCTACACATTCTGGCCACAGTTTCTTCCAAGCAGAGTTCAAGGTCTTCTTAGTCACTCCCTCCCAAGCCTTACCTATAAGGTTTACACAATTGAGGATATTAAAGTGCTCTCTCCAAAACTCTCTTAGAGTCAGTTGAGTTTCTGAGGTCACTACAAAGCACCTTTCTAACAGAGCTTTTGTGTACAGTTTTTTGAAGTTTGCAATAACCTGCTGGTCCATGGGCTGCAGGAGAGGAGTGGTATTAGGAGGCAAAAACTTCACCTTAATGAAGCTCATGTCCCCATAAAGTCGCTCTGCCACGTCTGTAGGATGACCAGGGGCATTGTCTAACACCAGGAGGCACTTAAGTTCTAATTTCTTTTCAGTTAGGTAATCTTTCACATTGGGGGCAAATGCATGGTGTAACCAGTTATAGAAAAAGTCCCTAGTGACCCATGCCTTACTGTTTGCCCTCCACAGCACACACAAATTATCCTTGAGGACATTCTTTTGCCTGAACGCTCTGGGAGTTTCAGAGTGATACACTAATAAAGGCTTAACTTTGCAATCACCACTAGCATTGGAACACATCAACAAAGTAAGCCTGTCTTTCATAGGCTTATGTCCTGGGAGTGCCTTTTCCTCCTGAGTAATGTAGGTCCTGCTTGGCATTTTCTTCCAAAACAGGCCTGTTTCATCACAATTAAACACTTGTTCAGGTTTCAGTCCTTCACTGTCTATGTACTCCTTGAATTCCTGCAAATATTTTTCAGCTGCTTTGTGGTCCGAACTGGCAGCCTCACCATGCCTTATCACACTATGTATGCCACTACGCTTCTTAAATCTCTCAAACCATCCTTTGCTGGTCTTAAATTCACTCACATCATCACTAGTTGCAGGCATTTTTTTAATTAAATCCTCATGCATCTTCCTAGCCTTTTCACTTATGATCACTTGAGAGATGCTATCTCCTGCTATCTGTTTTTCATTTATCCATACCAATAAGAGTCTCTCAACATCTTCCATCACTTGCGATCTCTGTTTCGAAAACACAGTTGAACCTTTGGCAAGAACAGCTTCCTTGATTGCCGTTTTGTTGGACACAATAGTAGCGATGGTTGATTGGGGTTTACTATACAACCTGGCCAGCTCGGAGACACGCACTCCACTTTCATACTTAACAATGATCTCTTTCTTCATCTCTATAGTAATTCTCACCCTTATTCCTGTAGGGTTGGCACTAGAAGCTTTCTTGGGGCCCATGGTCACTTATTTTGCAGATAAAATCACCAAAAACTTTGTAATAATACGAAATGTTCTGATTGTATGCTTGGATGTTACCGCGGAGGCTGGCTGGTAAACAATGCCACCGGCGGAACATGTGAGGCTGGCTCAGGCCGCACATTAGACGCGTCTCGGACGAATAGCGTTGAGCGGGTTTTTTAGCAGTATGCGAGGCAAAATTTTAGCGATAAAATGTATCAGTATGCGGATTTAATGTTATGTGATGCCAACGGTATGCGGGGGTCCACTGTATATATAATATATATATGTATAATATATAATACATATATATATATATATATATATATATATATATATATATACAGTGGACCCCCGCATAACGATGGCATCGCATAGCGATTTTTCCGCATAACGATTACTTTTATCGCAAAATTTTTGCCGCGCATACCGATTAAAAACCCGCATACCGATTTTCGTCCGAGACGCGTCCAATGTGCCCTCAGCCAGCCTCACATGTGCCGCTCCGTCCCATTGTTTACCAGCCAGCCTCCGCGGTAACATCCAAGCATACACTCGGAATATTTCGTATTATTACAGTATTTTCGGTGCTGTTTCTGGAAAATAAGTGACCATGGGCCCCAAGAAAGCTTCTAGTGCCAACCCTGTGGTAAAAAGGGTGAGAATTAGTATGGAAATTAAGAAAGATTTTGAAGGGTTTGGGGCTAACCCTGAGAAGCCTATGCCAGTTGTGGAATCCATTGTGCCTACTTCAAAGATTAAGGAAATGTGTGCAGAGTGGGTTGAACTGCAAACCTTTATAGATGAAAATCACCCTGACACAGCTGTTGCAAGCCGTGCTTGTGACTATTTCAATGACAATGTTATGGCCCATTTTAGGAAAGTCTTGAAGGAACGGGAGGTACAGAGCTCTATGGACAGATTTGTTGTGCGACAGAGGTCCAGTGACTCTCAAGCTGGTCCTAGTGGCATTAAAAGAAGAAGGGAAGTAACCCCAGAAAAGGACTTGCTACCTCAAGTCCTAATGGAAGGGGATTCCCCTTCTAAACAGTAAGAAGATAATGCTCTCCCCTCCTCCCATCCCATCAATCATCACCAGATCTTCAATAAAAGTAAGTGTCATGTAATTGTGCATGCCTTTTTCAGTTTGTGTGTATTAAAATTAACATTTCATGTGGTAAAAAAAATTTTTTTTCATACTTTTGGGCGTCTTGCACGGATTAATTTTATTTCCATTATTTCTTATGGGGAAAATTCATTCGCATAACGATTATTTCGCATAACGATGAGCCCTCTTGCACGGATTAAAATCGTTAACCGGGGGTCCACTGTATATTAGAAAGAGAGAGATTGAGAGAACGAGAACGAAAACCGATTCTTGATGTTATGCCTCAAAGAAGCGTGTATATGCTCACAGTAAAAGAAATAATAACTATTAAAGAGACAAGGGAGTTTGAAGAAAGTTATAGGAAACATATATAGTGTATCAGAGACTGACAACTACAGGAGGTATGGTGCTAATGTTGAATCAGCTACTGTATTGCTGCTATAATGGAAAACTGTAAATTGAAATATAAAATTTGGGCAATAGTGTTTATATGTCCAAAGGTAATTAGTGTAGGGAGGAGGAAGATTCTAGGTGTTAAATAAATGACTAAAGAATATTTTGTTAAATGAGAGAATAATATAGTAAAAGAATTTTATGGCTTACTGAACTAAAAAAAATAATAAGTGCACTTTGAATGATATTGCGGGTTGGTGGCGGTGAAAGTGGATGAATGACCTGTGTGGGAGTCATCTTCATGTGTCTCACTGGGGTGATGGCTATGGTTAAGGTATTTGTTGTCTTAATTTTTTTAGAAAAAAGCATACGATGAATGTAGTTTGAGTGCAGAGTAAAGGCTTCAGTAAAGTTGGCTGCAAGGTGGACAGATATCTAACCAACACTGCTGAGCTTCATGCTTAGCTCCATCACTTCATCTATTACAAACAATCCTTTAAAGAGGGCTGCCGTGACTATACTGAAGGGCTGCTGATCAGAACTATTGAGGCTACACTCCCCTTCCTTGGATCAAGCCTTATTACCTTCCATTTTCCAAGTGCTGTATGACCCTTTTGGATTTAGTGCTTGAAAATAATAATGCTGCAGTTTAAAAAAAATCCCTTACACAGAGACAAAATTCAAAATCATTGTTTACTTAGCTGTCTCATCATTGTTGTCTTCTTTGTCCTTACTTGACCTAAGCATCTCATGCATTTCTTCATTCATCAGCTCTTCATTGTCTTACACTAACAGTTGCTCTTTATCTGTCCTCTGTATATCCTCAAAATCTTTCTCTCCTAGATGCTAGTAAACCTAATACTGCCAGGAACTTGGAAAGTTACTATACTCGTTGGCCACATCTACAAACATGCCTTGATGGTTCACTCCTAAGCAATGTCATTTGCTTTTTTAATTTTTTAAACACACCTGCCATCTCCCACCAAGATAGTCAACCAAAAAAGAGGAAATGAATTCATTGTCATTCATTCATTGTCTTTCTTGATATCCACCATATTCATGTCACAGAAAGTGCATGAGCTGTAATATCACTTAAAGGCAGCAGTCACACCCTTTCCTTGAAGATAGTTATGTTTACCCTGACCTTCTTATCTGTATTATGAAACACATGCAGTTACTCCTCATTTTTACCTCTAATTGCATGTGGGTTAAGGGCATGGTAAGTCATATAATCCCATGTGGAATGTATAATAAAGGGAAGAGCCAACCTGCCCTGAAGCCAAATGTGGGTTTTTTCATTTATGAAGATGACCTTTAAGGCAACTTCTTCCAGAACAAGGTGGTATCACCATTAAAAACAAAGACCTGCTCTGGCCTGTATTCCCCATCAGCTTAGGTGGAAATTCTTGCATTCCCATGTGATCTGCACATGGAAACTCTGCCATGATCTGAATACTGTCTAGCTTGTACCTCGTCTTCCAATTTTTGAACAAACCCCTCTTGCAATAAAGGTATGACCACTACTGCTTTCACCTCTTGGGTGTACTAGTTTCTTGAGAGGTGACAAGTGCCTTTTCATAAATAAGTGGGCCATCCAAAAGGCATACTCTTCTATTGCATGTGCACAATTCACATTAAGGTGTGTTTCTGTCATAACTATGTTATTGTCACATACAGCTGCAACCACCTTTGACCTTCCTGGACTAAACAGCATGCCATGTTTGCCCAAATCCTAGCCTTGCTTTTCTTAATATAGAGCACCTTGGATTCATAACATTTAGCTACTGAGGCATACAATTCTCTGCAGGCATGTACAGTACAGCAACTTTATCACTGTCATCACACTTTTCTTCCTCTTACAAGTGAACTTACAATCCACTAATCTTGTTCTTAGGAGGCATGATGCAGGATACTGTAGTGTAATAATATACAAATAATGGCACACTTCACATTACCAGCTGTGGGATGGAACAAGGTACAGTATGTGTGATTTGAGACCAAAACATTAAGGGCTTAGTGAAACATCGAAGAACTTTGGCACGCAGACAACACCACGGCGACAGCATAATGACAGCGCACCCTTCCTCGTCTTCCTGGTTTTGGCTAAATTAATTTCATTTTGTAATGTACTAAACAGTAAGTGAAATACACCTGTACAGCCTTAACATTTCTACATTTAATGATATAGTCTCAAGTCTCAAGTGTGTTTGTTGATTAACTGATAAGATGCTGATACAGATAAAGCAAGGAAGTATGTAAACATATCCCAGCACATATTACAAAGTTTGACTAGTTGTTTTGAGAGTTGAATACCATAAGAGAAGACAGGTCTGTCTGTCTATGTGTTGATGGTTTTGGTAATTGCTGTACTAATGCATTCTGTGGACCAATAATTAAGATTTCAGTCTGGTGGGTGGTAACTCATTGATGAAAGGAGGGAGGGAAGCAGTGATTTCATGCATTGGGAAGGGGGATATAGCATCCTGTATTTTTGTTTTTTTAACACTCCAGCCATTTCCCACCGAGGTAGGGTGACTTAAATAAGAAGAAACACTTTCACCATCCCTCACTCTAACACTGTCTTGCCAGAGGCATGCTGACATTACAGCTCAGATGCTCTAAACTGCAATATCCTTACCCCTCCTTCAGAGTTCAGAAACTATACTTCCCACTTCCAGAACTTGAGTCTGGCTAACTGGTTTCACTAAATCCCTTTGTAAATGTTACCTTGCTCACAATTTAATAGCATGTCAGGTCATACAAGCCACTTCCCTCCACTCACTATCTAACATGCTCTCATATGCCTGCTGAATGTCCAAGCTTCTCACATACAAAACCTCCTTTACCCTCTCCAACCTTTCCTAGGATGGCCTGTACCCCTCTTTCCCTCCACTACAGATTTATACACCCTCCAAGTCATCCTATTTTGCTCCATCCTCCCTAAATCTCCAAACCATGTCAATAATCCGTCCTCAGCCCTCTGGATAATACTTTTAGTAACCCCACACCTGCTTTTAATCCCCAAACTCTACATAGTAAACATATCACAGTACACATTACAAAGTTTGACTGTAGTTGTTTTGAAAGTTGAATACCATAAAGTAAAGACAGTTCTATCTGTCTATATGTTGATGGTTTTGGTAATTGCTGTGCTACTGCATCCTAAGGACATGTCATCTCTGCTGCCTCCAGCCTCCTCACTGCAACATTTAAAACCCATGCTTCACACCTATATAAGAGTGTTGGTACCACTATATGCTGGTAAGGGTCATACAGTGCTGCAATATAGCATCTCTTGCTGGAGTAAGAATGGGTCAAATATGAGTGTAGGGAAAGTGTAGGGGTAAAGCAGCTGGAATAGATGAGATTAAGACAGATGTTAAATGCAGGTGGGGAAACAGTTTTGGAGTGGTTGGTGTATTTGTTTAATATATACATGGAAGAACGGAAGGTACCTAAGGATTAACAGAGAACGTGCATAGTTTTGTTATATAAAGGAAAAGAGGACAAGAGTGTGTGCATGAATTATAGGGAAATATGCCTGTTGCGTACTGGGTAAAATGTATGCTAGAATTATTGTTGAAAGAGTTAAGGAAAAAACAGAAAGGTATGCAGAGACACAAGCGGAATTTAGGAAGAGTAGGGGATGTGTAGACCATTTACATTGAAATATATAAGTGAACAATACTTAAAGAAAGGGTATTTTTTTGGCATTTTTATGGATTCAGAAAAGGCATAAGATAGGGTGGATAAGGAAAACAATGTGGCAGATGCCACAAATGTATAGAACAGGTAAAAGGTTATGATAATAAAAGCAGTAAAAAGTTTTTATGCAAATTGTGAGGCTCAGGTTAGGGTATGTAGGAGAGGGGATTATTTTCCAATAAAAGTAGACTTTAGACATGATTGTGTGATGTTATCATGGTTGTTTAAAATGTACATGTATATAAGATGTGAATGGTAGGGAGAGGTGTGTGGATAAAAGATATAATTAATTTGATACAGAGTGGGAGTTGTCAAAGTTGCTCTTTACCAATGACACAGTTCTTTTGGGAGATTCTGAAAACAAGTTCCCAAGGTTGGTGGAGGAATTTGGGAAGGGATGTAAAACAAATTAAAGTGAATATAGGAAAGAGCAAGGTGATGAATATAGCAATAAATCTAGGCAATGAAAGATTGGCTATCAGACTAGAGGGAGAGACTTTGTCTTGTCCAGGTTGAGCTTTATAAATTATTATTATCAAAAAAGATAAAAAAAAGAAGCGCTATACCTACAAGGGTCATACAGCGCATGAGCTTTATCAAGTCATGACTATAATTCTGAACCCTGAGCAAAATGTAGTCCCAATAGAAATTTGTTAAGCATATTGTATTTTTACATCTAGTGGTAGTAAACCAAATAAAGTCCAATCTTAGTGAAGTAAAAAGTTCAGTACTGCAAGTCACATCCTTTCATCTTTACTTACAGCAGTCGTAGATAAAAAAAAATACTTTGTATCATTCTTTGCAAATGTCGAAATAAGCCTAAAAGTTGCCACAGTAGAAGACAGAAAAATTGCAGATATCAACAAAGTCTTCCAGTGAGCAAAGAAAAATATGGCACACAGGATACAAACCACAAGTACACCATCCCACAGAATTAAAGGAAAATGTAAAAGTTCTAGGAATCATATTGAAAAACCTTTCATTGAGAAAGCATAATAAAGATAACATGTCAAAGTTTAAAAAAGGACAGGTGCATATTTGAGAACTTTCAAAATAAGAAGTCAGGCTAATGATGATACTGCACTCTGCAGATCACTTGTGCTTGCAAGTTTACATCTTTGTTTTGTGCTCGCAACTCTTTTTTGGGACAGAAGATAATCAGAATTGGAAAATATGTAAAGGTAGTTTACTGCCTGCATACTCAATAAGAATCCAGACTACTGGGAATACCTGAAAACACTTGGAGTGTATTCTCTGAGGCACAGAAGAGAGAGAGAGACAACATAATTATGGATAATTATGTCTGGTCCAAAATATTCACACTACCCTACCTTAAGAGAATGAGAGATATATGGGATGAAGTGTAGAATAAACACAATGAAAAGGAGAAGTGCCAGAGACAGAGAACATGGCATCAACATGTGTGGTCCAAGATATTTCAACCTTCTACTAACAAGTACAGCTCTCCTCACTTAACAAAGGAGTTCCATTCCTAAGACCACGTCAGTAAATGAATTCGTCGCTAAGTGAGGAGCATACTATAATGGTAGTGGGTTTGTGTCAACCATCTTTGATATTGTTTTAATGTCACCTCTGCACCATTTATAACATTTCTGGTATATTTTTAAATGTTTATACAGTAGTGTACTGTACATTGTAATAAACAGAATAAAGGAAATCGGCTTTAATATACGTTATTTAGGCATGCATACTGGTCAGAGAGCCTGCCGTAAGTCTGAGGCATCGGTAAACGAGTATGTACATTGCTAAGTGAGGAGAGGCTGTATAATAAATATTACTAAACAAAGGAAGAAGTTTTCAAGAGGAAGATGACCACTACCTGTAGTAAGTGGCAGATCAGCCAGGTTGTAATGGTTATTGAGACCAGCAACAGCTTGAGTGATCAAGCACTTAACAAGGATGTTTGACCTTAGGCAGGGCTGTTAGGATTGAACCTTCTCAAGCTGTTGCAAGTATGAATAAAAATAAAACCTTATTATTACATGAAGAATTTGGTTGACCATTTGTTTAGTATTCCATCCTAATGGGCTACCCAGTCTATTTTTTAAATTCCCTGGTAACAATTATTTTTGCCTTTTCACAACTGCATTTCATTAACCCTTAAACGGTACAAACGTTCTTACGCATAGGGCCCCAAACATATACTGTATATACATTTTATTTTTCCTGCCTTCAAATTTGGCATGATTGGCCTGAGATGCCTTGTCAGCATAGAATGGGTCCTAACACTCAGTGTGCATGGTATTAAAAAAATCTGGGACCACTTAGTACTTTGTGGGAGTGCCAGTTAAATTGAGCGCCAGCTAGAGCAAGCAGTGCGACAAACATCAAGGATTCACTGATGTAATGTCATATTAACACTCCTCTTTTAAGAGGAAAGTGATGTTAACCCCAAGTTTAGGGTCTGTCTATCTCTGTCTGTCTATCTCTGTCTCTGTCTATCTGTGTCTGTCTCTATCTATCTCTGTCTCTATCTGTTTTTGTCTGTCTCTGTATCTCTTTCTATCTGTCTATCTCTGTCTCACAGGTACACATAAATACAAGTATACATAGTGTAAATTACCTAGGATAACCCAAAAAATCCAGACAAAGTGCTATACTCTACTTGAAGATGTGAGTAAACGTGATGAAGACGCAGTCTTGTGGCTCTCTCTGAGACAGAGAGATAGACACATAGACAGGGAGCTTGACAGACAGACAAATAGACAGACAGACATGTTTGTGTACCAGCGAAAACAAAGTGAGGGCTTATGCTCATCAAATATCACCTCTAATCTTTTCTTATCAGCTGCATCCTCCCCCACCCTCTTGTATGCTCATCAAACGTCAGCTATTATCAGTTGTTATCTCATCTTATCATGTCACTGTCATGGGTGGATTTTGTTTTTCATGCTTCAAGGCAACTTATTATTACCTATTATTATTATTACGTATTCTTCTTCTCCTCCTCCTCCTTCTCCTCTTCCTCTTCTTCTTCCTCCTCCTCCTCCTTCTCCTTCTCCTTCTCCTCCTCCTCCTCCTTCTCCTCCTCCTTTGCCTCCTCCTCCTCCTCCTCCTTCTCCTCCTCCTCCTCCTCCTCCTCCTCCTCCTCCTCCTCCTCCTCCTCCTCCTCCTCCTCCTCCTCCTCCTCCTCCTCCTCCTTCTCCTCCTCCTTCTCCTCCTTCTCCTCCTCCTTCTCCTCCTCCTTCTCCTCCTCCTCCTCCTCCTCCTCCTCCTCCTCCTCCTCCTCCTCCTCCTCCTCCTCCTCCTCCTCCTCCTCCTTCTCCTCCTCCTTCTCCTCCTCCTTCTCCTCATTGTTATTATATACTTCCACATACCCAAAACATTGCTGGGACATATAAATACTTTGTATATATTCCAAGACAATAGTAAATGACTAAGGCAGGTGTAAATGTCCACCTGTCAGTGTGTTTGTGACAATGTGAGTACAATTTCAGTACCTAATACTAGTGTCAGAACAAAGATTGGTTATAAAATGACAAGAACTACTACAAATTGTAATTATCAGAACATAAAAATTACATAAAATAATATGAAAAATAGAAGAAAAGGTATATCAGCAATACTTTTGCAAGCGGCAGTACTCGATGTTGCTGTCACATGAGCATCCAGTGCCAACTTCTCGGCCTCATATCTCGGCAAGTACTGACCCTAAAACTTTTTTTTTATTCTAAAATACTTAAAAAAATGTGCTTTTTTTTTTCTTTAATTTTTTTTTTTTTTCAAATATTCGGGGCGCTGCGTGAGTGAACATATACATGTATATACGTTTGGACCGTTTAAGGGTTAATAGCTAATTTGTATACCTATATAATGCAGTCATTTATACCGTCAGATTCTTTTTTCTCCTATACATTGTTATATCGTGAGCTATATGCATTTACAATTACTGTACAGTATAAGATTCTATCTTTTTTTAACTCGGCTACTAAAATTTTTGCATTATTAGTTCTGGATTTGATTTCTGTAGTTTGTAGTATCTTACAAATATTGTCAGTCCACTTTTCATTCCCACTATTCTTACCTTCACACTGATTAGTTCTGCTTCATTAATTTCTCATTAATAATGTGACTATTCCCTTGTTTGGTTCCAGTTAAACTCATCATGTTAGGATCTTTATCAATATTAATGTTCAATAGTTTTACTCATTTTGAGACTGCATCCATGATTATATAGAAAGTCTGTAAATTTGTCTCCTGATTCAATTTATTTTCTATTTCATTTGTTAATTTTATATCCTGTTAAGCCATTTAGGTGTCCCGTAGCTCAATTGCTAATGCACACAGCTCACACGCTAAAGTCTGCAGTTTGATCCCCCGTATGGGTGGAAACATTAGGATGTGTTTCCTTAAGACACCTGTTGTCCATGTTCACCTATCAGTAAAACAGGTACCTGGATGTTAGTCATCTGGTGTAGGTTGCATCCTGGGGACAAAATTGACCTAATTTGCCTGAAAAGCTTTGCATAACAAAGGTCTTTCTATATAGTAGTATGTCAGTGATGTCAGCTATGGTCTGTATACAATGTACATGTATTTATAGAAATAAAGATTATTATTATTATTATTTGTTACTCTTGAAACAACTGTTTTCTTCTTCCTCAATTTTTCTATATCATATCATTTATTTCTCTGATCGTTTCCATAGAGAGTACAGGTCTTATATTTTAGTTCTCGAATCCATTGATAGAACTTGTCCTAATTTATATGTTATTGTAGCCTTCAACTTTCCTTATGCCCTTAAACTTCATTATTTAATTCCTATGCATGACCTGAATGTTTATCTAGCAACCTAGTCCTATCATTTTCATATTTTTTCAATTATCCTATATCCTACTGTGTGCATTTTGCTGTTGCAAATACAGTGGACCCCCGACTTACGATATTAATTCATTCCAGAAGTCTGTTCGGGTGCCATTACTGAACAAATTTGTTCCCATAAGGAATATTGTAAATTAGATTAGTCCATTTCAGACCCCCAAAAATACACATACAAAAGCACTTACAAAAATACACTTACATAATTGTTTGAGTTGGGAGCTGATCGTAAGGCGGGGGTCCACTGTATAGTATTAAGTCAGTTTGTAATTGCATGGCTTTGTCTTGCTTCTTCATTACTGTATGTCATTTCATTGTTTACATGTGTCTTATTCATCATCTTTTCTTTCTCAGTGTAGTTAAACTCAATAACTGTCTTGTCTCTGATGGTTTCCTTTATTCCAGTATCTTTTGATTATCAGCAAATGTTTTCCTAATGTGTGTTTGTCATGGTGGTTCTTACGTTTATGTTATGTATTTTATTAAGTTCTTCCATTTGCTTGACCATTCAGACAGCTCTTCTCCATTTTTAATTTATATGAATTTATCCGCTGTATAGCCCTTGTGGCTTAGCGCTTCTTTTTGATTATAATAATAATGAATTTATCAGCTTCATCTGAATTTTTTTTGTCTGGTTTATCAAATCTTAATTCATTACTCTATTAGTAAACCCTCAATATAACGAACTAATACAAGGATTCTCCAGGTGTCCATTAAATCAGAATATTAAAAATAGCAGAAAAAAGTCACTAAAATACTCTATACTATCCCCAATACAAGACTGCACACACTCCAGACGTTGAAAATATAGTTTACCCAGTGGATTTTTATCTGTCATTTCATAGGTGTGTTATATCAGGGTTCATTACATGGAGGATTTAAAGCTATATTCCTTTATCTTATACAGCATCAAAATATAACTTTGATGCTGTTTTCCTTTTGTTAATACATTAACTTTATGTTATCTTGATTACACTTCATCTGGTGTTGTATTTTATACTGTATCTTGCTGCAGTGTTTTGTATCATGTGTTGCATTCAGTGCTGAATCTGGTGTTACATCCAGTGTTGCATCGTATGTTGCATTCAGTGTTATATCCAGTGTTGTATTATGTTACATACATTGTTGTATTTGGTATTGTGTCCAGTGTTGTATCATGTTACATGCAGTGTTGTTTCATGTTGCATGTACTGTTGTATCTGGTATCTTTAGTTAACAGAACCTTGAGTGTGTTGCAGTTTGCTGTTGCTAACTTTGTCATGTGTTTTACTAAGTGTTTAGTGGTCAGCTTAATCAAGTTGTTTTGTTTTAACTTTCTTTTGGGCACTGGCAGAGTATCTTTTATTATTTGAAGAGCCTGAAGTAATGATAGTGCTATACTATCTAGTAATGATAATGCAGTGCTATCTAGTGAAAATACAGTACTGTCTAGTATTGATAATACAGTACTGTCTACTAATGATAATATTGTACTATCTAATAATAATAGTATGGTACTATCTAGTATTGATAATATAAGACTATCTAATGATAATGCAAAACTATCTATGGCAGTAATGATAATACAGCACTATCTAGTATTGATAATATAGTACCATCTAGTAATGATAATGCAATATTATTTATGGTAGCAACAATAATACAGTACTATCTAATAATAATAATACAGTACTGTCTAGTAATAATAATACAGTACTGTCTAGTAATAATAATACAGTACTGTCTAGTAATAATAATACAGTACTGTCTAGTAATAATAATACAGTACTGTCTAGTAATAATAATACAGTACTGTCTAGTAATAATAATACAGTACTGTCTAGTAATAATAATATGGTACTATCTAGTAATAATAATACAGTACTGTCTAGTAATAATAATACAGTACTGTCTAGTAATAATAATACAGTACTGTCTAGTAATAATAATATGGTACTATCTAGTAATAATAATACAGTGCTGTCTAGTAATAATAATACAGTACTGTCTAGTAATAATAATACAGTACTGTCTAGTAATAATAATACAGTACTGTCTAGTAATAATAATACAGTACTGTCTAG
>NC_091349.1:775550-833050 GCF_038502225.1 Cherax quadricarinatus
TCATCAGCAAAAAGTAACTGTGTCAGTTCCCATTTTGAATATGATTCCCCATAATTTAATCCCACCCCTCTCCCGAACACCCTAGCATTTACTTCCTTTACAACCCCATCTATAAATATATTAAACAACCATGGTGACATTACACATCCCTGTCTAAGACCTACTTTTACCAGGAAGTATTCTCCCTCTCTTCTACACCCTAACCTGAGCCTATCCTCATAAAAGCTCTTTACAGCATTTAGTAACTTACCACCTATTCCATATACTTGCAACATCTGCCACATTGCTCCTCTATCCACTCTATCATATGCCTTTTCTAAATCCATAAATGCAATAAAAACTTCCTTACCTTTATCTAAATACTGTTCACATATATGCTTCAATGTAAACACTTGATCTGCACATCCCCTACCCACTCTGAAGCCTCCCTGCTCATCCGCAATTCTACATTCTGTCTTACCTCTTAATTCTTTCAATTATAACCCTACCGTATACTTTTCCTGGTATACTCAGTAAACTTATTCCTCTATAATTTTTACAATCTCTTTTGTCCCCTTTCCCTTTATATAAAGGGACTATACATGCTCTCTGCCAATCCCTAGGTACCTTCCCCTCTTTCATACATTTATTAAACAAAAGTATCAACCACTCCAACACTATATCCCCCCCTGCTTTTAACATTTCTGTCATGATCCCATCAGTTCCAGCTGCTTTACCCCCTTTCATTCTACGTAATGCCTCACGTACCTCCCCCACACTTACATTCTGCTCTTCTTCACTCCTAAAAGATGGTACACCTCCCTGACCAGTGCATGAAATTACCACCTCCCTTTCTTCCTCAACATTTAAAAGTTCCTCAAAATATTCTCGCCATCTACCTAATACCTCCCTCTCCCCATCTACTAACTCCCCTACTCTGTTTTTAACTGACAAATCCATACTTTCCCTAGGCTTTCTTAACTTGTTTAACTCACTCCAAAAATTTTTCTTATTTTCATTAAAATTTCTTGACAATGCCTCTCCCACTTTTTCATCTGCTCTCCTTTTGCACTCTCTCACCACTCTCTTCACCTTTCTTTTACTCTCCATATACTCTGCTCTTCTTATATATAACACTTCTGCTTTGTAAAAACCTCTCATAGGCTAACTTTTTCTCTTTTATCACACCCTTTACTTCATCATTCCACCAATCACTCCTCTTTCCTCCTGCCCCCACCCTCCTATAACCACAAACTTCTGCCCCACATTCTAATACTGCATTTTTAAAACTATTCCAACCCTCTTCAACCCCCCCACTACTCATCTTTGCACTAGCCCACCTTTCTGCCAATAGTCGCTTATATCTCGCCCGAACTTCCTCCTCCTTACTTTATACACTTTCACCTCCCTCTTACTTGTTGTTGCCACCTTCCTCTTTTCCCATCTACCTCTTACTCTAACTGTAGCTACAACTAAATAATGATCCAATATATCAGTTGCCCCTCTATAAACATGTACATCCTGGAGCCTACCCATCAACCTTTTATCCACCAATACATAATCTAACAAACTACTTTCATTATGTGCTACATCATACCTTGTATATTTATTTATCCTCTTTTTCATAAAATGTGTATTACTTATTACCAAATTTCTTTCTACACATAGCTCAATTAAAGGCTCCCCATTTACATTTACCCCTGGCACCCCAAATTTACCTATTACTCCCTCCATAACATTTTTACCCACTTTAGCATTGAAATCCCCAACCACCATTACTCTCACACTTGATTCAAAACTCCCCACGCATTCACTCAACATTTCCCAGAATCTCTCTCTCTCCTCTACACTTCTCTCTTCTCCAGGTGCATACACGCTTACTATAACCCACTTTTCACATCCAATCTTTATTTTACTCCACATAATCCTTGAATTTATACATTTGTAGTCCCTCTTTTCCTGCCATAGCTTATCCTTCAACATTATTGCTACTCCTTCTTTAGCTCTAACTCTATTTGAAACCCCTGACCTAATCCCATTTATTCCTCTCCATTGAAACTCTCCCACCCCCTTCAACTTTGTTTCACTTAAAGCCAGGACATCTAGTTTCTTCTCATTCATAACATCCACAATCATCTCTTTCTTATCATTTGCACAACATCCACGCACATTCAGACTTCCCACTTTGACAATTTTCTTCTTCTTATTCTTTTTAGTAATCTTTACAGGAAAAGGGGTTACTAGCCCATTGTTCCTGGCATTTTAGTTGACTTTTACAACACGCATGGCTTACGGAGGAAAGATTCTTATTCCACTACACAATATTTATAATATATATATATATATATATATATATATATATATATATATATATATATATATATATATATATATATATCATATGGGAATCTTTATTCAGGAAACGTTTCGCCACACAGTGGCTTCATCAGTCCAATACAAAGAGGAAGGCGTAAGGAGAGGAGGAGTATGTATCATGTGGGAGTTCGAACTTATTGTCCCATCGTATTCCACTTGAACCTGGTATTAGACCTATCTACATACCTGCGTACAGAATGCCTCATTCACAAGTTGCTGTCGCAGAAGAATTGATCAATCAAATGCTTGATGATGGAGTTATTGCACCTAGCAATTCACCTTGGAATGCACCCTTGATCCTAGTACCTAAGAAGGATGGTACTTGGCGCCCAGTAATTGACTTTAGGAAGTTAAATGCGAAAACCATTCCAGATCGCTTCCCACTTCCTGTACTGGGTGATCTTTTACGTAACATCGGAGATAACAAAGTCTTTTCAACCCTGGATTTGTTACAAGGGTTTTGGCAAGTCCCTCTTCACGAGGACAGCCAAGAGCTAACTGCATTCTCCACTCCTACAGGTCATTATCACTTCCTCCGTATGGCATTCTCAAGAGTAAACACATGATGTCACTGTCCAATACCTGTCCGAATAGCCATTCCAATATGCAGTCATGAATGGGTTTACATTATTTATATTGTAGTTTAATAGCAAATAATGAACAAACAAAACACGCACCACACTGGTGGGAGGGCTGGCTGCCAGTTGTGGGGGTCGGAGGGAAGGTAGTAGGGACTCGCAGTGCTTGAGGAAGTGGTGGAGGCAGTGGTATTTAATAACATACATGTTATTAAACCATAACATGTATGTATTTAGTACAGTTTACGACGTTTTCATGTATTTTATGATTGTTCATGGTTCAACAAGTTAAGGAAGCAGTATTGTATTGTATTTCCCTACAATATATTGGGGTACCAAACATTTGCGATTTTTCAACATTCGCAAGGCTCTTGATCCCCTAACCCTCGCGAATGTTGAGGGAGACCTGTGTGTGTTATTATTTTTTTTTATTATCACACTGGCCGATTCCCACCAAGGCAGGGTGGCCCGAAAAAGAAAAACTTTCACCATCATTCACTCCATCACTGTCTTGCCAGAAGGGTGCTTTACACTACAGTTTTTAAACTGCAACATTAACACCCCTCCTTCAGAGTGCAGGCACTGTACTTCCCATCTCCAGGACTCAAGTCCGGCCTGCCGGTTTCCCTGAACCCCTTCATAAATGTTACTTTGCTCACACTCCAACAGCACGTCAAGTATTAAAAACCATTTGTCTCCATTCACTCCTATCAAGCACGCTCACGCATGCCTGCTGGAAGTCCAAGCCCCTCGCACACAAAACCTCCTTTACCCCCTCCCTCCAACCTTTCCTAGGCCGACCCCTACCCCGCCTTCCTTCCACTACAGACTGATACACTCTTGAAGTTATTCTGTTTCGCTCCATTCTCTCCACATGTCCGAACCACCTCAACAACCCTTCCTCAGCCCTCTGGACAACAGTTTTGGTAATCCCGCACCTCCTCCTAACTTCCAAACTACGAATTCTCTGCATTATATTCACACCACACATTGCTCTCAGACATGACATCTCCACTGCCTCCAGCCTTCTCCTCGCTGCAACATTCATCACCCATGCTTCACACCCATATAAGAGCATTGGTAAAACTATACTCTCATACATTCCCCTCTTTGCCTCCAAGGACAAAGTTCTTTGTCTCCAGAGACTCCTAAGTGCACCACTCACCCTTTTCCCCTCATCAGTTCTATGATTTACCTCATCTTTCATAGACCCATCCGCTGACACGTCCACTCCCAAATATCTGAATACATTCACCTCCACCATACTCTCTCCCTCCAATCTGATATCCAATCTTTCATCACCTAATCTTTTTGTTATCCTCATAACCTTACTCTTTCCTGTATTCACTTTCAATTTTCTTCTTTTGCACACCCTACCAAATTCATCCACCAATCTCTGCAACTTCTCTTCAGAATCTCCCAAGAGCACAGTGTCATCAGCAAAGAGCAACTGTGACAACTCCCACTTTATGTGTGATTCTTTATCTTTTAACTCCACGCCTCTTGCCAAGACCCTCGCATTTACTTCTCTTACAACCCCATCTATAAATATATTAAACAACCACGGTGACATCACACATCCTTGTCTAAGGCCTACTTTTACTGGGAAATAATTTCCCTCTTTCCTACATACTCTAAGTTGAGCCTCACTATCCTCGTAAAAACTCTTCACTGCTTTCAGTAACCTACCTCCTACACCATACACCTGCAACATCTGCCACATTGCCCCCATATCCACCCTGTCATACGCCTTTTCCAAATCCATAAATGCCACAAAGACCTCTTTAGCCTTATCTAAATACTGTTCACTTATATGTTTCACTGTAAACACCTGGTCCACACACCCCCTACCTTTCCTAAAGCCTCCTTGTTCATCTGCTATCCTATTCTCCGTCTTACTCTTAATTCTTTCAATAATAACTACCATACACTTCGCCAGGTATACTCAACAGACTTATCCCCCTATAATTTTTGCACTCTCTTTTATCCCCTTTGCCTTTATACAAAACAACTATGCATGCTCTCTGCCAATCCCTAGGTACCTTACCCTCTTCCATACATTTATTAAATAATTGCACCAACCACTCCAAAACTATATCCCCACCTGCTTTTAACATTTCTATCTTTATCCCATCAATCCCGGCTGCCTTACCCCCTTTCATTTTACCTACTGCCTCACGAACTTCCCCCACACTCACAACTGGCTCTTCCTCACTCCTACAAGATGTTATTCCTCCTTGTTCTATACACGAAATCACAGCTTCCCTATCTTCATCAACATTTAACAATTCCTCAAAATATTCCCTCCATCTTCCCAATACCTCTAACTCTCCATTTAATAACTCTCCTCTCCTATTTTTAACTGACAAATCCATTTGTTCTCTAGGCTTCCTTAACTTGTTAATCTCACTATATATATATATATGTATATATATATATATATATATATATATATATATATATATATATATATATATATATATATATATATATATATATATATATATATATATATATACATGTATATATATATATTATATATATACAGTGGAACCTCAAAAATCGAACTGCTCCCAACACGACCAATTATGTAAATGTATTTTTGTAAGTGCTTTTATAAGTGTATTTTTGAGGGTCTGAAATGGACTAATCTAATTTACATTATTCCTGATGGGAATAAATTCATTCGGTAAAGGCACTCGAACAGCCTTCTGGACTGAAGAAAGTTCGATATTTGAGGTTCCACTGTATATATATACGGATGTATATATTATATATATATACTATATATATATATATATACAGGGGGGAAGTGGAACAGAATTCTTCCTCCGTAAGCCATGCGTGTTGTAAGAGGCGACTAAAATGCCGGGAGCAAGGGGCTAGTAACGCCTTCTCCTGTATAAATTACTAAATTTAAAAAGAGAAACTTTTATTTTTATTTTTGGGCCACCCTGCCTTGGTGGGATACGGCCGGTTTGTTGAAAAAAAAAAATATATATACAGTGGACCCCCGGTTAACGAACTTTTTTCATTCCAGAAGTATGTTCAGGTGCCAGTACTGACCGAATTTTTTCCCATAAGGAATATTGTGAAGTAGATTAGTCCATTTCAGACCCCCAAACATACACGTACAAACGCACTTACATAAATACACTTACATAATTGGTCGCATTTGGAGGTGATCGTTAAGCGGGGGTCCACTGTATATATATATATACAGTGGACCCCCTGTTAACGATATTTTTTCACTCCAGAAGTATGTTCAGGTGCCAGTACTGACCGAATTTGTTCCCATGAGGAATATTGTGAAGTAGATTAGTCTATTTCATATATATATATATACATATATATATATATATATATATATATATATATATATATATATATATATATATATATATATATATATATATATATATACATTATATATATATATACATTATATATATATATACATTATATATATATATACATTATATATATGTATATTTATATATGTATATATATATATATATATATATATATGTATATATATATGTATATTTATATATGTATATATATATATATATATGTATATATATATATGTATGCAATAAGATCACAGTAAACAGGTGATTTCAGAATATGCAAAACAACCACTCTGAAAGAATAGAGAAATTCCAAGCGCTTTCGTGACTACTCACATTATCAAGGAACTATGAAAGTAAAGCATCCAAGGAAGCTATATAAGGGGTCTGGCCAGCACCTCACTATCAGATCCCACAACAGTTAAACACCTGACGCGTGCCGACAATAATATCAATATTTCCTTTGGTTTATATAAATTAGATCCATTTATAATTAATAGAATTTGGGAAGAGTTTAATAATACACCGGACAAATAATTTTTAAATTTTCTTGGGTATAATAGTTTGTGGGTGAGTTGTGCAAAGGACCTATCCAAGTTGGGTTGGCGCGCGTCAGGTGTTTAACCGTTGTGGGATCTGATAGTGAGGTGCTGGCCAGACCCCTTACATAGCTTCCTTGGATGCTTTACTTTCATAGTTCCTTGATAATGTGAGTAGTCACGAAAGCGCTTGGAATTTCTCTATTCTTTCAGAGTGGTTGTTTTGATATATATATATATATATATATATATGTACAGTGGACCCCCGCATAACGATGGCATCGCATAGCGATTTTTCCGCATAACGATTACTTTTATCGCAAAATTTTTGCCCCGCATACCGATTAAAAACCCGCATACCGATTTTCGTCCGAGACGCGTCCAATGTGCCCTCACATGTGCCGGCCGTCCCATTGTTTACCAGCCAGCCTCCGCGGTAACATCCAAGCATACACTCGGAATATTTCGTATTATTACAGTGTTTTCGGTGGTGTTTCTGGAAAATAAGTGACCATGGGCCCCAAGAAAGCTTCTAGTGCCAACCCTGTGGTAAAAAGGGTGAGAATTAGTATGGAAATTAAGAAAGATTTTGAAGGGTTTGGGGCTAACCCTGAGAAGCCTATGCCAGTTGTGGAATCCATTGTGCCTACTTCAAAGATTAAGGAAATGTGTGCAGAGTGGTTTGAACTGCAAACCTTTATAGATGAAAATCACCCTGACACAGCTGTTGCAAGCCGTGCTTGTGACTATTTCAATGACAATGTTATGGCCCATTTTAGGAAAGTCTTGAAGAAACGGGAGGTACAGAGCTCTATGGACAGATTTGTTGTGCGACAGAGGTCCAGTGACTCTGAAGCTGGTCCTAGTGGCATTAAAAGAAGAAGGGAAGTAACCCCAGAAAAGGACTTGCTACCTCAAGTCCTAATGGAAGGGGATTCCCCTTCTAAACAGTAAGAAGATAATGCTCTCCCCTCCTCCCATCCCATCAATCATCACCAGATCTTCAATAAAAGTAAGTGTCATGTAATTGTGCATGCCTTTTTCAGTTTGTGTGTATTAAAATTAACATTTCATGTGGTAAAAAAAATTTTTTTTCATACTTTTGGGCGTCTTGCACGGATTAATTTTATTTCCATTATTTCTTATGGGGAAAATTAATTCGCATAACGATTATTTCGCATAACGATGAGCCCTCTTGCACGGATTAAAATCGTTAACCGGGGGTCCACTGTATATATATATGTATATATATATATATATATATATGTATGTATATATATATATATATATATATATATATATATATATATGTATATATATATATATATATATGTATATATATATGTATACATATATACAGTGAACCCCCGGTTAACGATATTTTTTCACTCCATAAGTATGTTCAGGTGCCAGTACTGACCGAATTTATTCCCATAAGGAATATTGTGAAGTAGATTAGTCCATTTCAGACCCCCAAACATACACGTACAAACGCACTTACATAAATACACTTACATAATTGGTCGCATTCGGAGGTAATCGTTATGCGGGGGTCCACTGTAATGTATATATATATATATATATATATATATATATATACAGTGGACCCTCAACCAGCGATATTAATCCGTTCCTGAGAGCTCATCGTTAATTGAAATAATCGTTAGTCAAGTTAATTTTCCCCATAAGAAATAATGGAAATCAAATTAATCCGTGCAAGACACCCCAAAGTATTGAAAAAAAACATTTTACCACATGAAATATTAATTTTAATACACACAAACTGAAGAAGACATGCACAGTTACATGACACTTACCTTTATTGAAGATCTGGTGATGATTGATGGGATGGGAGGAGGGGAGAGCATTGATCTTCTTAGTGTTTAGAAGGGGAATCCCCTTCCATTAGCACTTGAGGTAGCAAGTCTTTTTCTGGGGGTTAGTTCCCTTGTTCTTTTAATGCCACTAGGACCAGCTTCAGAGTCACTGGACTTCTGTTGCACAACATACCTGTCCATAGATACCTGTACCTCTCGTTCCTTTATGACTTTCCTAAAGTGGTTCACGACATTGTCAGTGTACAGGTTGCCAACACGGCTTGCAGTAGCTGTGTCAGGGTGATTTTCATCAATAAAGGTTTGCACTTCAAGCCACTTTGCACACATTTCCTTAATCTTAGAAGTAGGCAACTTCTTCAATTTCTCTATCTCCTCCTCCGAAGCAGTTTCCTCAGGTCTGCCCTCTTGCTGTTCAAGATGATCTGGCAGCTCATCAGTGGTTAGTTCTTCATTGTCCTCCACCACCAACTCTTCCACATCCTCCCCACTAACCTCCAACCCCAAGGACTTCCCCAATGCCACAATTGATTCCTCAACTGGCATAGGATTCTCAGGGTTAGCCTCAAACCGTTCAAAATCCCATTTGTCTACACATTCTGGCCACAGTTTTTTCCAAGCAGAGTTCAAGGTCCTCTTAGTCACTTCCTCCCAAGCCTTACCTATAATGTTAACACAATTGAGGATGGTAAAGTGATCTTTCCAAAACTCTATTAGAGTCAGTTGAGTTTCTGAGGTCACTACAAAGCACCTTTCAAACATAGCTTTTGTGTACAGTTTCTTGAAGTTGGAAATGACCTGCTGGTCCATGGGCTGCAGGAGAGGAGTGGTATTAGGAGGCAAAAACTTCACCTTAATGAAGCTCATGTCCCTAGAAAGTTGCTCTGCCAAGTCTGAAGGATGACCAGGAGCATTGTCTAACACCAGGAGGCACTTAAGGTCTAATTTCTTTTCAATTAGGTAATTTTTCACATTGGGGGCAAATGCATGGTGTAAAAAGTCATAGAAAAAGTCCCTAGTGACCCATGCCTTACTGTTTGCCCTCCACAGCACACACAAATTAGCCTTGACGACATTGTTTTTCCTCAACACTGGGAGTTTCAGAGTGATACACCAATAAAGGCTTCACTTTGCAATCACCACTAGCATTGGCACACATCAACAGAGTAAGCCTGTCTTTCATAGGCTTATGTCCTGGGAGTGCCTTTTCCTCCTGAGTAATGTACGTCCTGCTTGGCACCCATGGGACAAGTGGGGCGCGCTCAGGCCAAAGTGGACGCGTCTTGAACGGAACGAATAGCGTTGCTCAGGTTTTTAAGCGCTAGTCGAGGCAAAATTTTTGCGTTAAAATGTATCGCTAGTCATATTTATCGTTAGTCGATGCCATCGCTGGTTGAGGGTCCACTGTATATGTGTGTGTGTGTGTGTGTGTGTGTGTGTGTGTGTGTGTGTGTGTGTGTGTGTGTGTGTGTGTGTGTGTGTGTGTGTGTGTGTGTGTGTGTGTGTGTGTGTGTGTGTGTGTATATATATTTTTTTTTTCAACAAGTCGGCCGTCTCCCACCGAGGCAGGGTGACCCAAAAAAGAAAATCCCCAAAAAGAAAATACTTTCATCATTCAACACTTTCACCACACTCACAAATTATCACTGTTTTTGCAGAGGTGCTCAGAATACAACAGTTTAGAAGCATACACCTATAAAGATACACAACATATCCCTCCAAACTGCCAATATCCCAAACCCCTCCTTTAAAGTGCAGGCACTGTACTTCCCATTTCCAGGACTCAAGTCCGACTATATGAAAATAACCGGTTTCCCTGAATCCCTTCACTAAATATTACCCTGCTCACACTCCAACAGATCGTCAGGTCCCAAGTACCATTCGTCTCCATTCACTCCTATCTAACACGCTCATGCACACTTGCTGGAAGTCCAAGCCCCTTGCCCACAAAACCTCCTTTACCCCCTCTCTCCAACCCTTTCGAGGACGACCCCTACCCCGCCTTCCTTCCCCTATAGATTTATATGCTTTCCATGTCATTCTACTTTGATCCATTCTCTCTAAATGACCAAACCACCTCAACAACCCCTCTTCTGCCCTCTGACTAATACTTTTATTAACTCCACACCTTTTCCTAATTTCCACACTCCGAATTTTCTGCATAATATTTACACCACACATTGCCCTTAGACAGGACATCTCCACTGCCTCCAGCCGTCTCCTCGCTGCTGCATTTACCACCCAAGCTTCACACCCATATAAGAGTGTTGGTACTACTATACTTTCATACATTCCCTTCTTTGCCTCCATAGATAACGTTTTTTGACTCCACATATACCTCAACGCACCACTCACCTTTTTTCCCTCATCAGTTCTATGATTAACCTCATCCTGCATAAATAAATAAATATATATATATATATATATATATATATATATATATATATATATATATATATATATATATATATATATATATATATATATATATATATATACATATTGGTAGATAAAAGACTGTTGAGTAGACTTCAGGATGTACATGTTTATAGAGGGGCCACAGATATATCAGATCACTTTCTAGTTGTAGCTACACTGAGAGTAAAAGGTAGATGGGATACAAGGAGAATAGAAGCATCAGGGAAGAGAGAGGTGAAGGTTTATAAACTAAAAGAGGAGGCAGTTAGGGTAAGATATAAACAGCTATTGGAGGATAGATGGGCTAATGAGAGCATAGGCAATGGGGTCGAAGAGGTATGGGGTAGGTTTAAAAATGTAGTGTTAGAGTGTTCAGCAGAAGTTTGTGGTTACAGGAAAGTGGGTGCAGGAGGGAAGAGGAGCAATTGGTGGAATGATGATGTAAAGAGAGTAGTAAGGGAGAAAAAGTTAGCATATGAGAAGTTTTTACAAAGTAGAAGTGATGCAAGGAGGGAAGAGTATATGGAGAAAAAGAGAGGTTAAGAGAGTGGTGAAGCAATGTAAAAAGAGAGCAAATGAGAGAGTGGGTGAGATGTTATCAACAAATTTTGTTGAAAATAAGAAAAAGTTTTGGAGTGAGATTAACAAGTTAAGAAAGCCTCGAGAACAAATGGATTTGTCAGTTAAAAATAGGAGAGGAGAGTTATTAAATGGAGAGTTAGAGGTATTGGGAAGATGGAGGGAATATTTTGAGGAATTGTTAAATGTTGATGAAGATAGGGAAGCTGTGATTTCGTGTATAGGGCAAGGAGGAATAACATCTTGTAGGAGTGAGGAAGAGCCAGTTGTGAGTGTGGGGGAAGTTCGTGAGGCAGTAGGTAAAATGAAAGGGGGTAAGGCAGCCGGGATTGATGGGATAAAGATAGAAATGTTAAAAGCAGGTGGGGATATAGTTTTGGAGTGGTTGGTGCAATTATTTAATAAATGTATGGAAGAGGGTAAGGTACCTAGGGATTGGCAGAGAGCATGCATAGTTCCTTTGTATAAAGGCAGAGGGGATAAAAGAGAGTGCAAAAATTATAGGGGGATAAGTCTGTTGAGTATACCTGGTAAAGTGTATGGTAGAGTTATAATTGAAAGAATTAAGAGTAAGACGGAGAATAGGATAGCAGATGAACAAGGAGGCTTTAGGAAAGGTAGGGGGTGTGTGGACCAGGTGTTTACAGTGAAACATATAAGTGAACAGTATTTAGATAAGGCTAAAGTGGTCTTTGTGGCATTTATGGATTTGGAAAAGGCGTATGACAGGGTGGATAGGGGGGCAATGTGGCAGATGTTGCAAGTGTATGGTGTAGGAGGTAGGTTACTGAAAGCAGTGAAGAGTTTTTACGAGGATAGTGAGGCTCAAGTTAGAGTATGTAGGAAAGAGGGAAATTATTTCCCAGTAAAAGTAGGCCTTAGACAAGGATGTGTGATGTCACTGTGGTTGTTTAATATATTTATAGATGGGGTTGTAAGAGAAGTAAATGCGAGGGTCTTGGCAACAGGCGTGGAGTTAAAAGATAAAGAATCACACACAAAGTAGGAGTTGTCACAGCTGCTCTTTGCTGATGACACTGTGCTCTTGGGAGATTCTGAAGAGAAGTTGCAGAGATTGGTGGATGAATTTGGTAGGGTGTGCAAAAGAAGAAAATTAAAGGTGAATACAGGAAAGAGTAAGGTTATGAGGATAACAAAAAGATTAGGTGATGAAAGATTGGATATCAGATTGGAGGGAGAGAGTATGGAGGAGGTGAACGTATTCAGATATTTGGGAGTGGACGTGTCAGCGGATGGGTCTATGAAAGATGAGGTGAATCATAGAATTGATGAGGGAAAAAGAGTGAGTGGTGCACTTAGGAGTCTGTGGAGACAAAGAACTTTGTCCTTGGAGGCAAAGAGGGGAATGTATGAGAGTATAGTTTTACCAACGCTCTTATATGGGTGTGAAGCGTGGGTGATGAATGTTGCAGCGAGGAGAAGGCTGGAGGCAGTGGAGATGTCATGTCTGAGGGCAATGTGTGGTGTGAATATAATGCAGAGAATTCGTAGTTTGGAAGTTAGGAGGAGGTGCGGGATTACCAAAACTGTTGTCCAGAGGGCTGAGGAAGGGTTGTTGAGGTGGTTCGGACATGTAGAGAGAATGGAGCGAAACAGAATGACTTCAAGAGTGTATCAGTCTGTAGTGGAAGGAAGGCGGGGTAGGGGTAGGCCTAGGAAAGGTTGGAGAGAGGGGGTAAAGGAGGTTTTGTGTGCGAGGGGCTTGGACTTCCAGCAGGTATGCATGAGCGTGTTTGATAGGAGTGAATGGAGACAAATGGTTTTTAATACTTGACGTGCTGTTGGAGTGTGAGCAAAGTAACATTTATGAAGGGGTTCAGGGAAACCGGCAGGCCGGACTTGAGTCCTGGAGATGGGAAGTACAGTGCCTGCACTCTGAAGGAGGGGTATTAATGTTGCAGTTTAAAAACTATAGTGTAAAGCACCCTTCTGGCAAGACAGTGATGGAGTGAATGATGGTGAAAGTTTTTCTTTTTCGGGCCACCCTGCCTTGGTGGGAATCGGCCAGTGTGATAATAATAATAATAATAATAATAATAATAATAATAATAATAATAATAATAATAATAATAAATAAATAAATAAATAAATAAATAAATAAATAAATAAATAAATAAATATATATATATATATATATATATATATATATATATATATATATATATGTGTCTGCCTCCACATTTGTGAGGGTTTGGGAATCAAGAATCTTGTGAATGTTTGGTACCCAAATATATTGTAGGGAAATATAATAATAGAATTTACTTAGCCTAACAATACTGCTTCCTTAACCTATTGAACCATAAACAATCATAAATCATAAAATATTGTACTAGTGCCAGCCCTTTGGTAAAGAAGGTGAGAATGACTATAGAATTCAAGAAAGAACTTGTAGCAGAGTACCAAAGTGGAGGAGGAAGAGAGAGGGGAGAATGTGCCTTCTTCAGTGATTCTACGATATGTATGATACTAAAGCAACATGAGTTGATAAAGGCTATAGCGCCAGCCAGCAATAAAGTGTAGCATTAACAATGTAGCAAGTAAGTTAAGCAATTAATCAATAGAAAAAGGACAGCACGAACCTAACTCCTCCAATGTTGTTGGAGTTATATAGGGCGACTGACAACACCGCCGCCTCTAGTCTCTACCGCCTCCACCACCACTATGTACAGCTTATGTCTCAGTGGCCCTTATACACCCAACAACACTAACACAACAACACTCGTGATATACTTAATGATATATTTTATTCATTCTAAAGTATATGTCATGCTTCTATGTTATTAATATTCTTTATTATGTCATATTAGATGAATTGTGATAGATAAATAAGCTGTAGAGTTGATATTAGTGTCATATTGAAGGACTATCTTGTCCTATCTCCAAACAAACTCTGCCACCATCACAATTCCTAACATACGTAATGACATATTTTGAATATGATTGGGCGGCTGGGAATTTGCAAATGTTCGAAGCCTGCAAAAGTGGAGAACATGAATGTTGAGAGAGACCTGTATATACAGTGGAACCCCGATTTTCGCATGCCCCAGTTATCGGCTGATTCGGTTTTAGAACCGTTTTTTGTACGAAATTTTGCTCCAGATATCGGACCTTGATCCGGAAATCGCATATATCAGACACGTCCACCCACTGGGATGCCTCTTCAGTCTGGCTCTGTCACTGGTTGAGTGAGCACTGATCCGAAAAATTTCGCAATTTTTGTGCTTGTTTATTGATTGTGACTGTGTAATAAGCCACCATGGACCCAAAGAATGTTCGTAGTGCCAGCCCTTTGGTAAAGGGCTGAGAGAGAGGAGAGAATGTGCCTTCTTCAGTGATTCTACGATATGTATAATACTAAAGCAGCAGGAGTCGATAAAGGCTATAGCGCCAGCCAATGATAAAGTGTAGCATTAACAGTGTCCCAAGTAAGTTAAGCGATAGAAAAATGACAGCATGAAATGTAACTCCTCCAGTGTTGTTCAAGGTATATAAGGTCACTGACAACACAGCTGCCACCACCACCACTACTATACGGCTTATGTTCTCAGTGGCCCTTATAAACCCAACACCACCACCACCACCACCACCACCACTCCACATATGTAATGATATATTTTATTCATTCTCGAGTGCATATCAGGTTTCTATGTTATTAATATTGTTTATTATGTCATATTAGATCAATTGCGATAGATAAATAAGCTGTAGAGTTGATATTAGTGTCATATTGAAGGAGTATTTTGCTGCCACCTCCACCACTAGTGGTGGCAGAGGCAGAGAGTTTGTTTGTCCTGCCTCTAAACAAACTCTCCGCCTCCGCCACCACTAGCCACATATGTAATGACATATTTTATTCATTCTAGAGTGTATATCAGGTTTCTGTGTTATTTATATTGCTTATTATGTTATATTAGATCAATTATGATAGATAAATAAGCTGTAGAGTTGATATTAGTGTCATATTCTTTAACCCTTTGACTGTCGCAACCCCAAATCCTGAAGTGTCTCCTGGTGTCGAAGAATATTAAAAAAAAAAAAAAAATTCTCATGAAAATGTTAAGATTAATTTTCTAATTGTTTTAAGCCCCAAAAGAAATTTTTACAATCAGTACTTATGGAGATATAGAGGTGTAAAGTTGGCAGAAAATGAGCCGCGTATGGCAACAGCGGCAAATGCCGCTCGTTGTATACAACACAATAACCGCATAAACATAATTATCAATATATTGTTTACAAAACTTGTTCACACAAACAATACAAAAAATTGTTTATTACTATTGTTCTATAATATATATATACAAATGTACAGTCACTGGACATGTTCCTAGAAGTTCTGCAGCTTGTGGAACTCTTTGAAACATGGTTTCATACACAATGGTGTTTTACACTCCTCACACATAAAACGAGTGTGTCTGCATTTTTGTGGGCTTTTTTTTATGTGCACAGACAAAACACCTCTCTGAACAGTTTTCTTCATAGTAGTAGCAGACAGTTGTGTTAGATTAGTTATCCTAGGTAAAATGTGTCATCATTCCTTCCTACCTACCTTTCTTCATTCTTTCTTTCTTTCTTCATTCTTTCCTTCCTTCTGGTTTCTATAATACAGTGGAACCTCAAATATCGAACTTTCTTCGGTCCAAAAGTCTGTTCGAGTGCCTTTACCGAATGAATTTATTCCCATCAGGAATAATGTAAATTAGATTAGTCCATTTCAGACCCTTAAAAATACACTTATAAAAGCACTTACAAAAATACACTTACATAATTGGTTGTGTTGGGAGCAGTTTGATTTTTGAGGTTCCACTGTATATACTGTACACACATATACATGTATAGTCACTGGACACTTTCATATAACTGCTATTATTTTCAGCAAGCTTGCTTTTTTTTTTGTGTGTGTGTGTGTGTGTGCGTGTGTGTGTGCGTGTGCGCGTGTGCGCATGTGTGCGTGTGTGTGTGTGTGTGTGTGTGTGTGTGTGTGTGTGTGTGTGTGTGTGTGTGTGTGTGTGTGTGTGTGTGTGTGTGTGTGTGTGGACTTCTAAATGTGCTGAGTCAGGGTCTGGCAGCTGTCAAAATGACATTATATTATTACTCACTCCCCCTACCACCTGTCAACACAGTGGGCTTCCATGCTTGCTTCCCCTCCATCCTCCTACCTAATTATTTTTCTTTATTCTTTCATTCTCTTTCATTCTCCTTCATTTTTCTGGTATCTTGGGCATTGCTTTTGGTCACAAACTTCTCAAAACCATGAAATTGATCTTCACTGACACTTCCATCTGTGTTAGAGCATCACTTGGGAAGAGAAGAGTCCCAGATTTGCTGGGGAGTCACATATTTCTTACTGCTAGGCATGATGAACAAGGACTACTGAAATGGTATTCCCACAATGCATGGTGCACACTGACCATGGAGACCCATTCTTTCACATGTGGGTCTACCAGCTTTCTCCTGCTTGATTTGAAGCCGCTAGAATTTTGGCATATTAAAACGTCAAACACATTGGCACGTAAGACGTATACATATGACCAAAACAGTCAAAGGGTTAAAAAATTAATTTTTTGTGAATATTTTTGGGTGTCTGGAACGGATTAATTGTATTTACATTATTTCTTATGGCAAATATTGATTCAGTTTTTGCACGTTTTGGTTTTAGAACAACCTTCTGGAATGGATTAAGTTCGAAAACCCGGGTTCCTCTGTGTGTGTGTGTGTGTGTGTGTGTGTGTGTGTGTGTGTGTGTGTGTGTGTGTGTGTGTGTGTGTGTGTGTGTGTGTGTGTGTACTCACCTATTTGTACTCACCTATTTGTGGTTGCAGGGGTCGAGTCCTAGCTCCTGGCCCCGCCTCTTCACCGGTTGCTACTAGGCCCTCTCTCTCCCCGCTCCATGAGCTTTATCAAACCTCGTCTTAAAACTATGTATGGTTCCTGCCTCCACTACGTCATTTTCTAGGCTATTCCACTGCCTTACAACTCTATGACTGAAGAAATACTTCCTACTATCTCTCTGACTCATTTGTGTCTTCAACTTCCAATTGTGGCCTCTTGTTTCTGTGTCCCCTCCCTGGAACATCCTGTCTTTGTCCACCTTGTCTATTCCACGCAGTATTTTATATGTCGTTATCATGTCTCCCCTGACCCTCCTGTCCTCCAGTGTGGTCAGGCCGATTTCCCTTAATCTTTCCTCATAGGACATTCCCCTTAGCTCTGGAACTAACCTTGTCGCAAACCTTTGTACTTTCTCTAGTTTCTTGACGTGCTTTATCAAGTGCGGGTTCCAAACAGGTGCTGCATACTCCAGTATGGGCCTGACATACACGGTGTACAGTGTCTTGAATGATTCCTTACTAAGGTATCGGAATGCTGTTCTCAGGTTTGCCAGGCGCCCATATGCTGCAGCAGTTATCTGATTGATGTGTGCTTCCGGAGACATGCTCGGTGTTATACTCACCCCAAGATCTTTCTCCTTGAGTGAGGTTTGCAGTCTTTGGCCACCTAGCCTATACTCTGTCTGTGGTCTTCTGTGCCCCTCCCCCATCTTCATGACTTTGCATTTGGCAGGATTAAATTCGAGAAGCCATTTGCTGGACCAGGTGTCCAGTCTGTCCAGGTCTCTTTGAAGTCCTGCCTGGTCCTCATCAGATTTAATTCTCCTCATTAACTTCACATCATCTGCAAACAGGGACACTTCTGAGTCTAACCCTTCCGTCATGTCGTTCACATATACCAAAAATAGCACTGGTCCTAGGACCGACCCCTGTGGGACCCCGCTCGTCACAGGTGCCCACTGTGATACATCATTACGTACCATGACTCGTTGTTGCCTCCCTGTCAGGTATTCTCTGATCCATTGCAGTGCCCTTCCTGTTATATGCGCCTGATGCTCTAGCTTCTGCACTAATCTCTTGTGAGGAACTGTGTCAAAGGCCTTCTTGCAGTCCAAGAAGATGCAATCAACCCACCCCTCTCTCTCTTGTCTTACTTCTGTTATTTTATCATAAAACTCCAGAAGGTTTGTGACACAGGATTTGCCTTCCGTGAATCCGTGCTGGTTGGCATTTATACTCCTGTTCCGTTCCAGGTGCTCCACCACTCTCCTCCTGATAATCTTCTCCATAATTTTGCATACTATACACGTCAATGACACAGGTCTATAGTTTAGTGCCTCTTTTCTGTCTCCTTTTTTAAAAATGGGAACTACATTTGCCGTCTTCCATACCTCAGGTAGTTGCCCAGTTTCCAGGGATGTGTTGAAGATTGTGGTAAGTGGCACGCACAACATATCTGCTCCCTCTCTAAGGACCCACGGGGAGATGTTGTCTGGTCCCATTGCCTTTGAGGTATCAATGTCCCTTAGCAGTTTCTTCACCTCCTCCTCATCTGTATGTATGTCGTCCAACACTTGTTGGTGTATTCCTTGCTGGTGTCCCCATCTGGTCTGTCCCCCCAGAGTCCTTCCTGTCTCTACTGTAAATACTTCCTTAAATCTCGTGTTGAGCTCCTCACATACCTCTTGATCGTTTCTTGTGAGTTCTCCACCTTCCTTCCTCAGCCTTATCACCTGGTCCTTGACTGTTGTCTTCCTCCTAATGTGGCTATACAGCAGTTTCGGGTCAGATTTGACTTTCGATGCTATGTCGTTTTCATACTGTCGCTGGGCCTCCCTCCTTATCTGTGCATACTCGTTTCTGGCTCTTCTACTAATCTCCTTGTTTTCCTGGGTCCTATGCCTCCTGTACCTTTTCCATTCTCTGTTGCACTTAGTTTTTGCCTCCCTACACCTTCGGGTAAACCAAGGACTCGTTTTGGTCTTCCTATTATTTCCGTTTCCCTTGGGAACAAAACTTTCCTCTGCCTCCTTGCACTTTGCTGCCACATATTCCATCATCTCGTTTACTGATTTTCCTACCATTTCTCTGTCCCACTGAACCTCCTGCAGGAAGTTTCTCATACCTGTGTAGTCCCCCCTTTTATAGTTTGGCCTTTCCCCTTCAGTTCCTGTTACCTTCTCCACTTGTAACTCTACTATATAGTCAAAACTCAGAACCACATGATCGCTAGCTCCAAGGGGCCTCTCATAAGTGATGTCCTCAATGTCTGAACTGCTCAGGGTGAACACAAGATCCAGTCTTGCTGGCTCATCCTCCCCTCTCTCTCTGGTTGTGTCCCTGACATGTTGATGCATGAGGTTTTCAAGTACCACATCCATCATCTTGGCTCTCCATGTTTCGGGACCCCCATGTGGCTCCAGGTTTTCCCAGTCGATCTCCCTGTGGTTGAAATCGCCCATTACCAGTAACTTTGCTCTGCTCGAGTGAGCTCTTCTTGCCACCTCAGCCAGTGTGTCCACCATCACCCTGTTGTTTACTTCGTACTCCTCTCTTGGCCTCCTGCAGTTCTGTGGTGGGTTATACATCACTCCAATGACTACTTTATGTTCTCCGGACTGAATTGTACTTACAATGTAGTCTCTTTCTCCAATCATGTCCATGCCTTCCATTTCCTCAAATCCCCATCGGTGTTTTATGAGCAGTGCAACCCCTCCTCCTCCTCTACTCCTTCTATCTTTCCTCAGGATCTGATATCCTGTTGGGAAGATTGTGTCTCTTATTGTCTCAGCGAGTTTTGTTTCTGTGACTGCTATGATGTCTGGGGATTTTTCACTGATTCTTTCATTCCACTCCTCATGTTTATTCATTATTCCATCCGCGTTTGTGTACCAAACCTTTAGTTTCTTTTCTATCATTGTGGTCATGCAAGAATATTGGGGTTGGGGGAGCGAGAGCCTTGGTGGGGGCCTATATGGGGCTGTGGTGTAGGTGGGGTTTGTGTTGATGGGGGTGGGGTCAGAATGCCCATAAGGGACAGCTGTTGGGGTGAGGTTTGTGATATGGGGATTGGTGGCAGAGGGAACAGTGAGTGGGTTGTAGTATAGGTTGCTCAGTTGCGTTGGGAATGTCGCGGGTGGAGTCTTTTGGTGGGAGATTCTGTGGGGTGTGTTTGCCCTTCCTCCTGTGTCTGGGTCCTGCTCATTTTCATTGCTTCTCGTTCCTCCTTGCGTCTCTGTACCCTCTCTTTCAGTGTAGTCCTTTCTTCTTGTGTTCTGTCGCGGTCGAGGTATACTCTCTGGTACCCCTCTTTGTCCCTCAGTCTTGCTTTCTCTTGCAGAATCCTGGTTCGAACTGATTCTTCCTTGAAAGTTACTCTGACAGGCCGTATCCTTCCACTCGCAAACCACCCAATTCTCTGAAAATTTGTCACCTGGGTCATATTGCCCTCCCCTATTGTTTTCATGATGCCTTCAATCATTTTTTTCTCCTCCTGTTTTATTTCTTCAAAGTTGGCCCCCTTGGCTTCTTGGAGCCCGTACACAAAAACTGACCTCACCCTTTCCTCCTCCCACTGAGTCTCCATCTGCGTCCTCTGAGGCATTTTATTTCCTGTGTGTGTGTGTGTGTGTGTGTGTGTGTGTGTGTGTGTGTATGTATATATATACAGTGGACCCCCGCTTAACGATCACCTCCAAATGCGACCAATTATGTAAGTGTATTTATGTAAGTGCGTTTGTGTGTGTATGTTTGGGGGTCTGAAATGGACTAATCTACTTCACAATATTCCTTATGGGAAAAAATTCGGTCAGTAATGGCACCTGAACATACTACTGGAATGAAAAAAGTTCGTTAACCGGGGGTCCACTGTATATATATATATATATATATATATATATATATATATATATATATATATATATATATATATATATATATATATATATATATATATACAGTGGACCCCCGCATAACGATCACCTCCGAATGCGACCAATTATGTAAGTGTATTTATGTAAGTGCGTTTGTACGTGTATGTTTGGGGGTCTGAAATGGACTAATCTACTTCACAATATTCCTTATGGGAACAAATTCGGTCAGTACTGGCACCTGAACATACTTCTGGTGAAAAAATATTGTTAACCGGGGGTCCACTGTATATATATACAGTGGACCCCCGGTTAACGATTTTAATCCGTGCAAGAGGGGTAATTGTTATGCGAAATAATCGTTATGTGAATGAATTTTCCCCATAAGAAATAATGGAAATAAAATTAATCCGTGCAAGACACCCAAAAGTATGAAAAAAAAATTTTTTTTACCACATGAAATATTAATTTTAATACACACAAACTGAAAAAGGCATGCACACTTACATGACACTTACTTTTATTGAAGATCTGGTGATGATTGATGGGATGGGAGGAGGGGAGAGCATTATCTTCTTACTGTTTAGAAGGGGAATCCCCTTCCATTAGGACTTGAGGTAGTAAGTCCTTTTCTGGGGTTACTTCCCTTCTTTTTTTAATGCCACTAGGGCCAGCTTCAGAGTCACTGGACTTCTTTCGCACAAGATATCTGTCCATAGTGGCCTGTACCTCTTGTTCCTTTATCACTTCCCTTAAGTGTTTCACAACATTGTCAGTGTAATAGTCACCAGCACGGCTTGCAATAGCTGTGTGAGGGTGATTTTCATCCATGAAGGTTTGCACTTCAAGCCACTTTGCACAGATTTCCTTTATCTTTGTAGTAGGCAACTTCTTCAATTTCTCTCTCCCCTCCTCTGAACCAGTTTCCCCAGGTCTGGCCTCTTGCTCTTGAAGTTGATCTATCAGCTCATCAGTGGTTAGTTCTTCATTGTCCTCCTCCACCAACTCTTCCACATCCTCCCCACTAACCTCCAACCCCAAGGACTTTCCCAATGCCACAATGGATTCCTCAACTGGCATACTCCTCTCAGGGTTAGCCTCAAACCCTTCAAAATCCCTTTGGTCTACACATTCTGGCCACAGTTTCTTCCAAGCAGAGTTCAAGGTCCTCTTAGTCACTCCCTCCCAAGCCTTACCTATAAGGTTTACACAATTGAGGATATTAAAGTGATCTCTCCAAAACTCTCTTAGAGTCAGTTGAGTTTCTGAGGTCATTACAAAGCACCTTTCAAACAGAGCTTTTGTGTACAGTTTTTTGAAGTTTGCAATAACCTGCTGGTCCATGGGCTGCAGGAGAGGAGTGGTATTAGGAGGCAAAAACTTGATGTTAATGAATTTCATGTCCCCATAAAGTCGCTCTGCCACGTCTGTAGGATGACCAGGGGCATTGTCTAACACCAGGAGGCACTTAAGTTCTAATTTCTTTTCAGTTAGGTAATCTTTCACATTGGGGGCAAATGCATGGTGTAACCAGTTATAGAAAAATTCCCTAGTGACCCATGCCTTACTGTTTGCCCTCCACAGCACACACAAATTATCCTTGAGGACATTCTTTTGCCTGAACGCTCTGGGAGTTTCAGAGTGATACACTAATAAAGGCTTCACTTTGCAATCACCAGTAGCATTGGCACACATGAGAAGAGTAAGCCTGTCTTTCATAGGCTTATGTCCTGGGAGTGCCTTTTCCTCCTGAGTAATGTAGGTCCTGCTTGGCATTTTCTTCCAGAACAGGCCTGTTTCATCACAATTAAACACTTGTTCAGGTTTCAGTCCTTCAGTTTCTATATACTCCTTGAATTCCTGCACATATTTTTCAGCTGCTTTGTGGTCCGAACTGGCAGCCTCACCATGCCTTATCACACTATGGATGCCACTACGCTTCTTAAATCTCTCAAACCAACCTTTGCTGGCCTTAAATTCACTCACATCATCACTAGTTGCAGGCCTTTTTTTAATTAAATCGTCATGCAACTTCCTAGCCTTTTCACATATGATCGCTTGAGAGACGCTATCTCCTGCTAGCTGTTTTTCATTTATCCACACCAATAAGAGTCTCTCAACATCTTCCATCACTTGCGATCTTTGTTTCGAAAACACAGTTAAACCTTTGGCAACAACAGCTTCCTTGATTGTCTTTTTGGTGCCCACAATAGTAGCGATGGTTGATTGGGGTTTCTTGTACAACTTGACTAGGTCGGCAATACGCACTCCACTTTCATACTTATCAATGATCTCTTTCTTCATTTCAATGGGTATCCTTACCCTTATTGGTGTACGGTTGGCACTAGAAGCTTTCTTGGGGCCCATGGTCACTTATTTTCCAGAAACACCACCGAAAACACTGTAATAATACGAAATATTCCGAGTGTATGCTTGGATGTTAGCGCGGAGGCTGCCTGGTAAACAATGGCACGGGCGGCACATGTGAGGCTGGGTGAGGGCGCACATTAGACGCGTCTCGGACGAAAATCGGTGAGCGGGTTTTTAATCGGTATGCGCGGCAAAAATTTTGCGATTAAAGTAAGCGGTATGCGAAATAATCGCTATGTGATGCCATCGTTATGCGGGGGTCCACTGTATATATTGGATTAATATAGGGTGAAAAGTATATATATATATTCTTCAACTTTGCAGTTTTGCCTGTCTTGCACCCCAGAGTACAGCAACACTCAAGGCTAGAGAGTACAAGTGCCTCAAAGAATATTATCACTGGCTTGGCATGTCTTGTTTTGAAGGTTCAAGTTATGCAGCTTATCATTTTCTTGTGGTTGTTAAAAAACCACTGCTGTCATCCTTTGAATGTAACATCTGCCAGTATCATTACTCTGCTCTGTTGAGTTTTTTTCGTATCTCAGTTTTATTTCTTAAATTTTTCCACATTTGCTACGTATATTGCATTTTGAAGAAGACAGTAGATAAAATGTGTGTGGACCCTCCTGCTTCTTGACAGGGTACGATATTTCTTGTATTACTTTACTTTAACCCTTAAACTGTCCAAGCGTAGATCTATGTTCACTCGTGTAGCACTCTGAATGTAGATCTATGTTTCCTTTACATAAGAAAGCATGTAAAATCGAGAGTAGATTTATGTTCGGAGCACTATGCGAGTGAACGTAGATCTACGTTTGGACAGTTTAAGGGTTAAGCAATCCATAAACTGAAACACATTTACAGGAAATGTTTTAAATATTTCAGTACCTGTCAAAACAGTTTACTAAATTTTTACAAGTACTTTATTATAATAAATAATTTTGGTTCGTCACAAAATTGCATCATTGTGCATCAGTAAATTTCAGGCTCTCAAGTTATTCACTTTATGGAAGTGTAATGTGTTTGTATTTTTTTACAAATCGTTCATGTTATTATGTACTATTTTATGTGCTCTCGTCATTAGAAGGCAAGTAGAACCATATACAGTATAAGGATGTATTGATGATATGCTGCACAAACAAACACACACGCACACACACACACACACACACAAACAGAGCATGTCTGGCAGTGGGGTGTGTGTGTGTGTGTGTGTGTGTGTGTGTGTGTGTGTGTGTGTGTGTGTGTGTGTGTGTGTGTGTGTGTGTGTGTGTGTGTGTGTGTGTGTGTATAAATATATCCGTTTATTATAAGTCTGATAGTTTTCAATTGTGAGAGAACAGGTCACCATTTTTGTCTTCTAACATCTCATTGTTTACATATTGCTGTATTTTGGCAGCTGGTAGCCACTGATTTTACACCAATCAGCTTTCTCGGAGCAAACTCAGTACACAATCCAGAGTGGCACTCATCTCTCCAGCTAAAACTGGCCATATCTTTTTTTTGTGTGAAATAATTCAGGACCCCTGCAAACTGTCCTCCATGCATCTATATGCTCTTGTTTTGTCATGTCACTTCAGTCTGATGCAATCTTTCACTCATCTCCACAAATTTGCCAGGTAATGCCAACACAGCTTATTTGCACAGCACTACCTTATTAGACATCTGCCAAACTGACAAATTAGTAAATGCAAAACTTATTAAAATTACAATTACTGTACAAGTTATTTAAACAAATACAAAAAAGACAAAAAAGCTATTTATGCATACAACTTGAACTGGCTATCCTATCTAGGTGATATGAATCCCTCAATCGTGGAGTCTTCCATCGTCACTGAACACTTCTGCAGTCATCTCCAACATCCTGGTCTGTGGACCCACCAATCTGTCAGGTGGAGAAGTGGTGTTGCAAGGGACGACTACTGTGCCTCCTAGGGATGATCTGGGAACTCTTTGACGACCTTCATCACTCTTGGTCTTCAGTGCTGCAAGCGCATTCATGTCAAGATTTCCTGCAGGGATGACATCTCTGCCTCCTGTCATGATCTGGAAACTCCTTACAGTGTCCACCTTGGCCTCCAGTGTGTTAATCTCTGCTGGCTCAGTCAAGTTGAGATTTGACTAGACCATGTATGACACAAGGATTCCAAACAGTCACTGTCCACTTCAGCCTTAGTGTAACAATCCTTACCAGATCTGTCAGATAGAGGCTTGGCATTGTGGGGGGCAAAATCTCCTCAGATCAAGACATTATGGTGACCGAAGGTTGCCTTCTTCATTTTGCTCTTCCACACTCTTCTCTTTCACAATCATACTCTCATTTTTTATAAGTACACTGGAGGGAGTGAACCTAATATTGGCAGGGTAGGTGGGAAATATTTGTTACATGTGTTGCTGTGCTCACTATCATTCCCTCCCTGTCTCCAATGTGTTGATCTTTGCTGGCTTGGTTAGATTACAATTTGGCACCATAGGGAATGACATCTCTCCTGCCACTTGGTGATGCTTCAGGAACTGCCAATCACCATCCACTTCAGTCTCCTCTGCATTACTCTTCAGTGGCTCAGTTAGGTCAAGACACATGATGTCTTGACCTGGTGACAGAAATGATAGTTGTTTTCCCAATGACACTTGCTGGTCATGTCATGTTTCTGTAGCATCCAGCTGTCTACCTTGGCACTGCTACACTGAGAAACAGCCACATACTACCTGTGCCTGGGGAACTCCCTTGCTTGATTTGCCTGGAAGCTGGACTGCCCAGATGATGCCCATCACTGTCTGCATTTCCACATAGTTAGCTACTGCTGATCATGGCCTTCCTACAAGTGACTGGGGCTCCTCTTCGATATGGTCACTCACTGCCCAGTGTGATCAGCCCACTCTAGCCTTCCTGACTTTGATTTCCCACTGACCTGCATTCTGCAGCTAGCCCACTTGGTCACATACGCTGTCTGCTCCTTTGTTCTCCATCACCAAGACTTGCTTTGTTGAACTGGCTTCTTTTTGGTCTTGCATTCATGGCCAGCTGTATGACACCCCTCCAATGTCCGGTAGTCTGCTTCTATAAGCTGCTTAAATTGGGCCACTTCACAGCTGCTCAAATAGTGCATTAAGGAATGTGGAATGAAACAGTGAAAGTTGAATTCAGTGCTTGAGAACTTTCCTGTGATTATTCACGCATATTTCAAAGCAACTAACACATAAATAAAAAAATTAAATTAGTATAATTAAAACTACAGTTAGGGTCTACTAATACTGCAGAAGTTATCATGAAACCCGTCATTTATAATGGTGAGCAAACCTTGACTTAATATTTATAAATATTTCTCCCATAATTATATAAACCATGACACAAGTAACATGAACAAGGAATGTATTACGTATTTGGAATTTTGCCAGAATACAAGTTCTACATTATCATAAGACAAGGCTTCCTAGTTTTTGAACTTCATATATATTCTCCTTTAAAAAACTATTGAATTTGAACACGTCATTGTCCAAATTAGTTATTTCAACTTATATTTATTGAGACAATATTCAAGAATTTTAATTCAAGCAAAAATGACTAGGAATGAATTTTTCAAAGTGCTCCCAACCTACCAGGTGACCTGTCAGTTTAATATAAGAGTAGACGCTAAATTCGTGTCTGGTACTTAAAAAAATATCTTATTAAATATCTATGTTGTTTCAACCTAGCCACAAAGTTCTTTCCTATTGTCCACTAAAGATATCAGAGAACTGTTTGTATACAATATGAAAACCGTGTATAGCCACTTTAGGAGAGTTTTATATCACACACATTTCAATATACATGTATATGTCTTTCTTGTTTACTGCAACTATAAAGGACTCAACAGATTGTGGAAGACAGGAAAAGTTCTCAGATGTCAAAATTGGTTGGTAATTTATCCTTGGGAAATTGCTATATCTTTCAAGTAAGAGATGACAAATCACCCTTGTTTAACCCTTTCACTGTTATGACCCCCAAAATTAAAAGTGCCGACTCTTGCAATTTAAAAAAAAATATGTTAGGTAAAAGGACACAAATGCAACTAATGTGACATTTTATTGTGGCAACGTTTTGCTCTCCAGGAGCTTAGCAAGCCGTTACTAACAATACATGGACACAGGGTATAATATAGGCTGAGTGAGGTGTAATACTAGTGGTAGTGGTAGTAGTAATACATGTGGTAGAACAGTCAGTTTGTACATGAGTAAAAGGTTATAAAAGCTATTACTTGGGTAGCATAAAAATAGGTTAGACAGAGCATACCGAATTTGTAGTCCTGAGTTTCTTGATGAGGAGTGTACATATATATACCAAACCTTCACTGATCTATATTTTCCTTCATTTTTTCATCAAAGACTGCAAGAGCTCTACAGATCATTAATTCTCCATGCATCAACACCACTCCTAACAAAGTTATAATCCTTCCCAACAGCCAGGTTGCATTAAAAGTTTCTAAAGTACTTGCACAAAGTAACATGAGGGATGCTATCACATCCAGCACTTCCATAAGGGATCTAACCAGGACAAAATCGAACCACCATGATCCAGTCAATGCAGGAGTTTACACTATACCTTGTGGAGGCTGTGACAGAATATATGTAGGTGAAACAGCAAGGAACCTTGAAACACATCTCAATGAACACATTAAAGCATGTAGGAACAATAACTTGAACAACACCTGTGTACAACACCGGAATTTCACAAATTACCTCATGAAATTCAACGACGCCAGACTAGTGATCAGAGAGCCTAATTTCTGCAGACATAAATACCTTGAATCATCATTAATCGCTGTTTCTTACACAATCAAGCAAAATAAAGGCAGCTTCATCTAAACAATAAACCCTGCCATCATATAGTCGCTACTGCTAATACTACACAAGAACATAACAGAGGAGGAACACTGAAACAGGCCGTCTCAGTTCCAACCACTAACAGAAATATTTGTCTAACCTATTCTTATGCTACCCAAGTAATAGCTTTTATAACCTTTTACTCATGTGCAAGTTGATTGTTCTACCACGTGTATTACTACTACTACTACAACTAATATTACTACTACTGCCATTAGTATTACACCTCACTCAGCCTATACGTATATGCCCTCTGTATCCATGTATTGTTTCTAATGGTTTGATAGAGCTCCTGGAGAGCAAAACGTTGCCACAATAAAATGTCACATTAATTGTGCTTGTGTCCTTTTACCTAACATACTGTCAGTAATTCTACCAACAATACATGAAAAAAAATAGTAATTTTATGTTCTGTAATGGTAGAGAATTTTTTTTCTGAAGGTAATGGCCCCAAAAGTGCAGAATTTGATGAAAACTTATGGAATTATGCAAGCTCAAGGTTAGATGTCTGGGTGCAATTTAGGCATCTGTGATTTGCCGATGCTGAGTCCTATTTTAAGTTAATTCCAATGCTCAGGAGAAAGGGGTGCTAGAATATCTTATTATTAAAGCTATGGATAGTGCTTAACAATTAAGAATCATTCAGCACTACATGGCAGAGGTAAGAAGATAACAAGGAAAGAGGGGGAAGTGCTTGGGGGATGACGTTAGCAGGGAGGAGGAGGAGAAGTGAAAGTGTTGAGGAAAGTATATCAACAGGAAAGAGGGAAAGAGGAGTAAGTGTTGAGGAAAATACGTCAGCAGAAAGGGGGAGAGGAGGTAGAAGTGTTGAGGAAAATACAGCAGCAGGAAGGAGGGGAAGAGTGGGAAGTGTTGAGGAAAATACATCAGCAGGAAGGCGGGGAAGAGTGGGAAGTGTTGAGGAAAATACATCAGCAGGAAGGAGGGAAAGAATGGGAAGTGTTGAGGAAAATACATCAGCAGGAAGGAGGGGAAGAATGGGAAGTGTTGAGGAAAATACATCAGCAGGATGGAGGGAAAAAGGCATCAATATTTACAGAGTTACTTTATTAAATATCACAGTATATTCTCGTGAGCAACACAAAGCACAGTCGTATATCTCAATGTACTAATGTTGACCTGCACAAAGCAAAGCCAGAAATTCTTATAAATTTGCAATTAGATTTTTTTGATACTTGATCCAAATAAAAATAAAAACTTTAGAGCCTTGGTTGTACAAGATTATGAAGCAATTTATGTTTATGTAAGAACCTTTTGTAACTGAACTGTTTCAGAATAACTGGGAGGTAGGCTATTTACTTTACGGTAAATGCGAATGAAAAATGACAAAATTATTGGGAGCAATAACACTTATAATTACTAAATAGTGCTATATTAAAAAAAATCTTAATTCAATTGTTAGCCAAACCATACCCCCGGCCGGGATTGAATCCGCGGTCATAGAGTCTCAAAACTCCAGCTCGTCACGTTAGCCACTAGACCAGCTAGCCACAATAAGATTCATCCAACTAGGTATATTTCTACACCATAGGAAGGTTAGCACAGGCACCACTGTGACCACAAATGCAAGTTTTTACAGATGAATCTCCAGCTAGCGTGGCCGTGACGAACTCTAGCTCAAGTCCCTTCACTGTTGACGGCAGTGAAGGGACTTGAGCTAGAGTTCGTCACGGCCATGCTAGCTGGAGATTCGTCTGTAAAAAGTTGCATTTGTGGTCACAGTGGTGCCTGTGCTAACCTTCCTATGGTGTAGAAATATACCTAGTTGGATGAATCTTATTGTGGTTAGCTGGTCTAGTGGCTAACGTGACGGGCTGGAGTTTTGAGACTCTATGACCGCGGGTTCAATCCCGGCTGGGGGTATGGTTTGTTTGCAATCGTGTCATTACAATTTCTTGAGTCATGTTGACGGCAGTGAAGGGACTTGAGCTAGAGTTCGTCACGGCCACGCTAGCTGGAGATTCGTCTGTAAAAACTTGCATTTGTGGTCACAGTAGTGCCTGTGCTAACCTTCCTATGGTGTAGAAATATACCTAGTTGGATGAATCTTATTGTGGCTAGCTGGTCTAGTGGCTAACGTGACGGGCTGGAGTTTTGAGACTCTATGACCGCGGGTTCAATCCCGGCCGGGGGTATGGTTTGTTTGCAATCGTGTCATTACGATTTCTTGAGTCAATTGTTAGCCATTTGTGAATATGGGACCTCCACAGTGTTAAGAATTGGGCTTTACTAATTGTGTGAACTTTTCCTGATGAACTATACTGTACATGGATTTTGAAGAAATACTAATTTCAGTTTAATCGGTCAGTAACTTTAACCATTAACGTAAGAATGAGCGCATATCTAAACCAACTTTTAACAGCTTTCACATGTGTATCTTCCAGCTGGCTGAACAGGTGTAGAATTGTGATCCTCAGTCGACTTCTCAGCTTAATAAGGTAGTAATTCTACGCAAAAGTGTGATATTGTCTCCGCGTGTTCACTTGCCGCATTAAAAAAAAAAAAAAAAAAAAATCAGGTCAATGTGGATAAACTGATGCACCTTGGAGGTGGTGTGGTACCAGAAAAAAAAAAAAAGCCATCAGCAGCCTCTTTTACCCAGCTCTAGATTTAAAAACCATAACATATTGCTCTAATATAATGTTCATTGTGGTCGTTAGTACAACAGTTGTATAATTGTGATAATTCTCATTATGGTACTGAGGTGAACTACTGTGTATACAGCACAGTATAAATTTAATTAAAGGGTATAAATGAAAGGTGGATGGAAGGATATGTGAATGACTTCCAAGGCAGCATTGGAAGCAGGTTGTGAAGATGCAGGCTAGAGAATCTGCCAGCTACACTCTTGTGAATATATTAGACTGGAGTGAGATAAGATGTTTTAAAAATATAATGTAATGACAGAGTGTGAGCTAGTAGGACCCATGAACGGAAACTGGTGTGAAGTACATTATAGAATAGCACTGGAACTTTAAAGGCTAGATGGAGATGCGGTTCAGTGGGTTATCATGCAATCATAATAGCTTTTCTCCTTTAAGAAATGTACTTTAAATAATTATTTACAGTATTTTCTGGTACTGGAGCCAAGTCATAAAAATGACCCTTCACTCTTCCTTTTAATGTCGTTCACAGTAGAAAGAAAATGTCGTGGGGCCAAATTTTGTTGTAAAAAAGTTTCCACATAAATTTTTTATAATGATTAATAATATATTATTATTATAATCAAAACTAAGTGCTAAACCCACAAGGGTCATATAGTGCTGATAATGATTAATAATATTTTTGTAAATTAATTTCCTATAAGTGTATTGATAATTTTTCCATAAAATTTGAAGAAGCTTAGTCTTGACAGATATCTCAGGCTATTTTATATATTCTGTGTACCGTATTTAATTTGCTTCATAATACTTTCAAACTGACCAAAGCCTAAATTTGCTATACAGTATATAAAGACTAACACTTTAGGCTGTAAGTTGGTAGATATTAACCATTCAATAAGGTATTACTGTACCCTCCTGCCTTGTGTATGAAACAAAAGTCTGTTAAATGTTTTCCACATTGGTAGGAAGTTCTTAGACAGCAACCATCCAGGGATAAATATCACTGTACTACCATGCTATACAATTGTGAAAGTGGAAGCAGTGAAATGTTTGCTAAACAGATGCCTGTATTCTCTTAGCTCCCAGTTTTTCCACCTTGTGGCAGAAATCCATCTCTCTTCTGTTTCTAAATCCTTGGGGAGCCTGCAGAATGCTAGATTAAATTTATCACTATGTTAGTTATTATACCTAACAGCACAACAAGGAATAATCAAGATAAAGGCTTTCAAGGATGAGAGAACTCTCAAAACAGGCATGCTATGTGTATCTGTTTATCATTGATGCTTGATGCCCAACATGGTGAGTCAGCAAGTGGTGATGTCGCATGAAAAACTTCAATACTGCAAACATGCTTGTAGTGTCACAGTTGTTTCCCTTTAGTTCAACGGGTTTCAACATCGTAGGCTGTACACATGCTGTTGTTTTTCAGTCCTGGGAAAATGACCCATATGGATTTAGCACGTTTCTGAATAGTGTATAATAATAATTCGGGAGCTTCAACAATACATAAAATATCCCAGTTGGTACTAGTGTTAGCCACAATCATTTGATCTTGTTATGAATTTCAAGAAAATTAAATCGCCTCATACAGAGGTGCATTTTTAATTTATATGCAGAGATTAAGAATTTATGTGATTACCATAAACAGTTCTTAACGAAAATTATCCAGTATAATACAGTTTGAAGGTTTTAAGCACTTTAATAATGAAAGTTCAACAGCTGACATTAATGCAACATCCCATTAAAGACAGCCTTGAAAATGAGTGGATTGCTCTAGCATTTCTTCCCTCCTTTCCTCCTTTGCCCATCTTGCTTGTGTACACACAGTGTTATGCATGGTAGGAACAATGTACTCTTGTGTTCCATAGCTACACCTTGGTGATGCCTGCCTGGTACAAGGCTAATTTTTTAACACTTAAGGGTTTTCTAGGATTAAGAGAGCTCCTGCCATATATTTTATGTACAAGACACTTTTTGCTAGCATTTTTTATTTAAAGATTAACTTACATGATATGCAAGAGGTCATTAGGGGCTATACCTGCCAAATTTGGCAATAGTCCTGCTCAGGCTATTTTTTTGTGATATGAGTAAATGTATGTATATATGTGTGTATGTGCATGTGTGTGTGCTCACTTATTTGTAGTCCCCTATTTGTAGTTGCAGGGGTTGATTCATAGCTCCTGGCCTTGCCTCTTCACTGGTTGCTACTAGGTCCACTCTCTCCCTGCTCCATGAGCTTTATCATATCTCCTCTTAAAGCTATGTATGGATCCTGCCTCCACTACATCATTCTCCAGAGTGTTCCACTTCCTGACAATTCTATAACTCAAGAAATACTTCCTAACATCCCTGCGACTCATCTGAGTTTTCATTTTCTGGTTGTGACCCCTTGTTACTGTGTACTATCACTGAAACATCCTGTCCCTATCCACCTATCCAGTCCCTATCCAGTATTTTATATGTTGTTATCATGTCCTCCCCTATCTCTCCTGTCCTCCAGTGTCGTCAAGTTGATTTCCCTTAACCTCTCCTTGCAGGACATACCCCTTAGCTCTAGGCCTAGTCTTGTTATAAACCTTTGCACTTTCTCTAATTTCTCGACGGGCTTGACCAAGTGTGGGTTCCATACTGGAGCTACATACTCCAATATGAGCCTGATGTACAGAATCTTGAATGATTCCTTACTTAAGTGTTAAAATGTTATTCTTAGGTTTGGCAGGCACCCATATGCTACAGCAGTTATTTGGGTGATGTGCACCTCAGGAGATGTGTTCAGTATTATACTCACCCTAAGATCCTTTTACTTGAGTGAGGTTTGAGTCTTTGTCCCCTCCCCCTCCTAGCCTGTACTCTGTCTGCAGTCTTCTTTGACTTTCCCCATCTTTATGACATTGCATTTGGTGGGGTTAAACTCCAGGAGCCAGTTGTTGGACCAGGCTTACAGCATGTCCAGATCCTTTTGTAGTCCTACTTGATCTTCATCCACTTGAATTCTCTGCATCAGCTTCACATCGTCTGCAAACAGGGACACCTCTGAATCTAACGCTTCCATCATGCCATTGACATATACCATCAACAGCACTGGCCCTAGGGCTGACCCCTTGTAGAACCCCACTCATCACAGGTGCCCAGTCTGACACATCATCACATACCATCACTTGTTGTTTCCTTCCTGTTAGGTATTCTCTGATCCATTACAGTGCCTTTCCTTTTATTCCTGCCTGCTCCTTTAGCTTTTGCACTGTGTGCACGTGCGTGCATGCATGTGTGTGTATATTAGACAATAATAGATAAAAGCAATAGAAATAAATAAATGAAGCCGGGGAATAAATAAGAGCTTAGTTTTATTACCCAACCTGTTGTATATAAATACTAAGCTGTGCAAACAATTAACTTTCATTACATTAATGGTATACAGGAACAACAATAAGACATACTTGCATCACCTGGGTATCATTATTGGCAAGATGTTTCACCTAAACAGTAAGCTTTTGTTCTATTTAATACAGAGGCAATTGTTATACTGAAGACAGAAGAAGCGGAAAGGTAATTTGAAAGTGTTCAGTCCCTTAAGGTTTGATAGGTCTTCAGAGCCTTAAGACTTGATGGGTCTTCGGTACCTTAAAACTTGATAGGTCTTCAGTCCCTCAGACTTGATAGGTCTTCAGTACCTAAAGATTTGATAGGTCTTCAGTATCTTAAAACTTGATAGGTCTTCAGTATCTTAAGACTTGATAGGTCTTCAGTACCTTAAAACTTGATAGGTCTTCAGTACCTTAAGACTTGATATGTCTTCAGTACCTTAAGACTTCATAGGTCTTCAGTACCTTAAGACTTGATAGGTCTTCAGTCACCTTAACCTTGTTCTACAATAAATCAAGGGTAAGGGACTGATGTCCTTCAAGTTGCCTCTCCAGTATAACAGTCAGTTATGTGCCAGATTCAAAAAGTCTGCTGTACAGGCAAAACATCTCATCAATAAAGCTACCCAAGTGTTACACACCTGTCTTGTTCATCAAATATAAACTCTGTAATATTCACTAAACTTTTAACACCATCTGACTGAATTATTTAAGATTAAAAAAATTTTTTTTTGTCAAGGAACAAACTTAATTTGCATCGCTATATTAAAAATTACTAAACCCATATGGGTCATAGAACACTAAGCCTATTTTGCATATCATTCAAGCCTATCTGCATTTTTTAAGAAAGTAATAACGAAGAAAAGTGCAATAGTAGTGTAATAAAATGGCGCAATAGTTGCTGCTGCTGATGTTGATAGCTACCACAGCTTACACTATACTGAGCCCTGCTGCCTTGATTCTGAGGGGAAAATATTATCCAATTCTGACCAGGATTTTGAAAGGAAACAAATGTGAGAATAATTGTTGCCAATAAAGTCAGGTGAACTCCAGTTGCCTAAACCATGGTAGAGACATGCCTATGCTCCTTTCCCAGTCTTAATCAGCAACTGGCTTTTCCCAGGTCTAGAAATCCACAAAGCAAAAAGAGGAGCTGATGTATGGTCCCCCAACCAATTGCCCACCAGGATGTATATGATGAAGACAAATGTCCCAGGAATAAAATAGGGCAAATTCATCAATGATGCTGAGGGCCAGGGTAGAGCAAGATGTCAGTACTCCACTTAGGCCAGTACAGAAGATTTTTGTTGTTGGTTATTAATTAAAGGCTACGACTCCATGTGCTATATGAACCCTACTTCAAGTGGTGGGGAGGACCTATGTGGTGTATGCTGCAGTGTCCCTGGAAACTTAAAGCAAACATTTTCATCCCTTCACTGCACAATTTTTTTTCATTTAATTATCTCTAACACTATTATCAATTACCAGCTGTATAGTCCTTGTGGCTTAGCGCTTCTTTTTGATTATAATAATAATAATATCAATTACCAACATAGTCAATAACTACATAAAAAATGATGAAGCGGTAAATGACTGTTAAAGGCGTGGGAATGTATAGCTATAGTGTAATTATGGATTAGGAATGTTCATATACACACCACCCAGCTTATTTTTTTAAAATGTTATGGTATGTTGTTGGGAATTTTCCAGCACAGTTTGGAGATGGATACAATATTTCATTAGTGTTGCTTTGAAACCACTCTCTTTAGACATGCATTTATTGGGTTTCTATTGTATAAAAATGTAATAGTTACCATATTGGAGCAGATACAATAACAGTAAAATAATAAATTCATTTGACAATAATTCTGTCTTCTAGCAGAGACAAAATTATCTCTAAATAATTTTTATTCTGTATTGCATTATGATTTTTGACAAACTAGCAAAGTAACCCATACCAGCCTACAATATGTACAAATTACAGTAAACCCTCTATTTAATGGGCTAACAAGGGGAATGGGTGGCCAGTAATGGCAGCTGTGGTGTATAGAGAAAAGATTGTTTTGCAGCGATCATGAAGAGTTCTGTGACCAAAGGATTTTGTCCATTGTTTCTAAGTCTATTGACCGAGTGGATTTTGTTTCATATTTCAGAAGTCCATTAAATAGAGGGTTTACTATACTTCTAAAAGTAAAGTGGCCCGTACCTGATTATGTATAACTTAAATTTAACAGCCAACATGCATTAACTTTTTTTTCTGTCCAAAAATCTTAATTAACCATATTTAATAATTTAACCTGTTCTGTAATATAGTGATTAGTGTAGTATATCTATCACAGGTTCACCACCTCACCTTGATAATAATAAGTACTTGAATTAGACTGAAGAAACTTTAGTCAAAGAGTAAATGCAACACAGGCGGCTGCATCAGTTGCATTAGTTCATAAACATGACTGATGCATAAAGCACTTAGGATACACACTTCAGAACAAGCAGTCAGTATTTCTCTTGAATTATTATAGTTGCAAATAAGTACTAAACCCAAATGGTTCATACAGAGCTCTTTTCTTGAATAAATACACGAATGTTAACCCTTTGAGGGTCCAGACCCCCAATCTGAAAATCCTCCACAGGGTTCAAGAATTTAAAAAAAAAAAAAAAAAATATTTCTTTTGAAATGATAGAATCTTTTTATGAATGTAATAAAACAAAAAGTATGAAATTTGATGGAAGACTTACAGAATTACACTATCACAAAGTTAGCGGTCTCTGCGATATTTACGCATCGGCGATTTTGCCCACTTTGAGCCCTATTTTGGGCCAATTCCATTATTCCAGTCCACCAAACTCATAGCTATTTCGCTAGCACTCACTCCTTTTATTCTATTAACTGAGTACAAGAATCTGCCCATTTACCTATTTCAACTACCCAATAAAGTGATCTGAAATTACTATTTTGGCCAATTTCTCACAAAATTCAAGAAAGGCCAATTTCAAAATAGGGTCCAGAATAAACAATGCAGGCATTCCTGGCACTAAAACAACATTTCCTCTGTTTATCAGTTATGTTTCCAGGCTTTACAGATGAAATACATTTTGATTTTTTATTCACATGAAGAATTTTTATTCACACCAAAAAATAAATGATTTACTGTTATGCAATACAGTGGACCCCCGCTTAACGATCACCTCCCAATGCGACCAATTATGTAAGTGCATTTGTACGTGTATGTTTGGGGGTCTGAAATGGACTAATCTACTTCACAATATTCCTTATGGGAACAGATTCGGTCAGTACTGGCACCTGAACATACTTCTGGAATGAAAAAATATTGTTAACCGGGGGTCCACTGTATTGTAATAATTGTATAAATAATATCAGCGCATTCATGAACGCACATTAGACCCACCAGCTGACGTGTATTGGACACATGATGTGATCTGCTTACTCTTGAACATTGGCAAAGATCGAACATTTCCACTACTTTGAGCTCGATTTCAAGCTATTTTCATTACTAAAACTAATCAAAATCATCTCTATTTCTGTAATATAGCTTCCATTCTATCAAATAAATACACTGTCGCAGTTTTTTTTCTCATTATGCACTGAGTGCTGCAGGCTTTGCTTTATATGGTTCACACTTACCACATAAATGCATTCTTTCATATCTAGGCCCAAATTTACTGCTCACAGCTTATCTGAGTGAGCTGAGCTCATGATGTAGTACTACGGCTTGGACCCTGGCTTCAAAGCCGAAGAACTACGACTTTGAACCTTAAGTGGCTTACACTGTTCTATTAAAAACTACAGTACCCAAATATTTTTAAATGAATTCACACAGTTTTTTAAGAGGTTAGGCCAAGAGTGCCTACATTTATTTTACAATTTAAGAGCTGTTATCCTACATCTGCTTATTTAAAATTCTGGCTCTAGCACTACAGTATTGCTTTTATAGTTCATCTACAGGTATTAAGCAACATACTCCTAGGGAAGATACCTTGATGCTAGTGATAGGCTCTTGATTCAAGAAAGTCACTGTATGACCCCCTACAGGTTTAGCACTCCCATGAATAATAATAATAATAAATAAATAATATATAAGGAAAAGGTTCCATGGGGAAATGGAGAAAAATCTTTCCTCTGTAAGTCATGCGTGTCGTAAGAGGAGACTAAAATGTCAGAAGCAAGGAGCTAGTAATCCCTTCTCCTGTATAAATTACTAAATGTAAAAAGAAGAAAATTATTTTTTCTTCTTTTTGGGTAAAAAAGAAAAGAGTGAATGTGAAACTAGATGCATGCCACTGCTGTCTTTGAAGCTTGTGTGTTGTGAAAACCTGTACCATGTCTGATGAGTTGTAAGAATGAATGACTATGTTCTTGAAGAGTACAGCCACGGTGAAGCTGCTTGTGGTACAAGAATTGTCTTCTGGTTAGTTATGTCAGGTGGGAGTAAATATGGTCTTCACATCCTTCCTCTTCCTATTTTTTTATTTTTTTTTTTTTTTTTTTTTTTTTTTTTTTGACTTTCTTACCACCAATTTTTCTAACTTCTTTCTGTCCCTTTTCCTCCCTTCCCTTCTTTTATTTCCTCTACACACACTTTTCTTTGCCCTCTTCTCACTCCTCCCCCTTCAGTATTTACCTTTCTCCCTTTTTCCCTTCACTCTTCCCTTTCTCTCAACATTTCACCTTTCTCTGCTCCCCTTCTTTTCCTCACTTTTCTCCCCCTCCCCATCTCTCTATCTTCCCCACAACTGCTTCTTTAATATCTACATTTACATATATCATATACTCTACACTGATTATTTTAATATTACTCTTCAGTAAATTATGTTATAAGAATTATAAAATAATTTAAGTAAAACATTTAATTTCTTCATTATGAGTTACAAAGCAAAATTTATATTAAGGAATATTGTGTAGACATCATCACATCCAGATATTATTATTGTAAATGTGACCATATGGTGCAGTGTATTCCCATTTATGATTTAAGGAATATTTGCAGGAGAGTTCCATCAGGTGGTTGTTAGTAATATTGTTAGCAACAGTATTATTATTTTGGTAACCACACCAGCTATTTCCCACCAAAGTAGGGTGATCCAAAGATACAAACATTTACCATCACTCATTCAATAGCTGTCTTGCCAGAGGTGCACAGATATCACCATTCAAATGACCCTCCAGAACTATAACATCCCCACCCATTCTTCAGTGTAGGTACTATACTTCCCACCTCCAGAACTGTAACATCCCCACCCATTCTTTAGAGTACAAGCACTGTACTTCCCACCTCCAGAATTGTAACACCCCACCCATTCTTTAAAGTGCAGGCACTCTTATTTCCCAACTCCCAAATTCAGCTCTTAGGAGTGGATTATTATTATTATTATATTCCATGAAAAGCCCTGAATCTGTGGGGGTCATACAGCACTTATTTAGAAGTGAACCTTATTTATTTATGCTTTCTTTACTGCGTGAACATTTAATAGCTAGAGTAGCAAAATTGACATTAATGATAAAGTAGGAAGCACGTGTAGCATAGAATGGTATGAGAGTTGCACTGAGGCTTTCACTACCACCTCCAAGCACAATCGCAATTTACTTAAATTTTATTTTTCATTACTCGAAGAATTCTAATAAGATAATGCGCATTTTGTAAAGAATTAACATCAGCAAAATTAAGACTAGGAAAAAATTAAAGTACAGTAATGAAATGCAGGAACACTGACACTTGTCAGTGTCAGCATAGAAAAAGATGGCAAGGTATACCTCTCATCTTATACCCTTTTATCCCACTTACACTATGTTGTTCTTCTCATCTGATACCATGTTATCCCTCTCATACCATGCGGTAAATCTGTTCGATTCAATAATATAACGCTGTAAATTTATTTCTGCACAAGTATCTTAAGTGTTACATGATTGGGTTAATAGTATGTTTGTTACTTTTATGAAAAGCCCATATTTATACACATTATTTTGGACAGACTTAAAGTAGGACTAAGACTAAAAAAGTTTTTTATTCAATTCTGAACAATTTAGTGTCTAAGAATAATGAGTATTAAGTTATTTTCTTTTCTATATTTTTTCATTTTAGGTAACTACCCAGTAATCTTTTTTGAGTTACTTTTCTATGGCATTTAATTTGTGTTACAGTACCAGGTTTTTATATCCTATGAAAACTGTTGTTTATTATATACTTAAAATTACAGCATTGCTCAAAAACTGGCACAGCAATAGGTAGTCAGCATTAAAATGCTATATTAAGTATAAACCATTAGTTTGCACTGCCTTACATGATAGGTGGGAAGAAGGTATTGAATGTTACAAGTAATACAATGCAGATCTACACACAAAAGTGTAGCCATGGCATTAGTAGGGCTAGTCTCACAGAATAACAAAAGAAATACACTTGGTTTTAAGACTTCTCTCTTATTTTAAACTATGTCAAGATCATAGGATCATTTTTTAGGTAACATTTTAACCCTAGATAATAAGTGATGCAAGTGCTACTAAACATTAACTTTATGCTTCATAGGTACTATATTTGGTAGTGGTAGATGAAGTGACTACAGTAAAATTCTATCCAAAATTACTGATCAAAGTGAATTTGTTGTGCATTAAAGTAGATTAAATCCTAAAGATTAGGATAGTTTATTGCACTGTTAAGGTGATGTGCATACTGAGGTGTGTGGTGTGTGTGTTAGCAGGATGTGATGGTGGTTGGCGAGCCGTCCCTGATGGGTGGCGAGTTTGGAGATGAAGACGAGCGGCTGATAACCCGGCTAGAGAACACGCAGTACGACACCACCGGCGTAGAAGATGGCGGTAATGGTGGTGCACCGCAGGGAGCGGGACCTGGGGGTCCCGGACCCGGTCCTGCTGGACCCACCCCATTCAACAATTCACCGATGACCGCTGGTCCTGGTGGGCCTTGGCCTGACCCTGCACGACAACCCCAGGAGACTGATAAGAAGAGTCCAGCAATCAGTCAGTAGCCCACACAAATTTACACATTTAGCTTCTCTTATATGAAGTAGACCTAAGAATGAATGCATAGCTTCAGGAATGGCAATGTTTATTTGGAATGACCTCAGATTAGGACATTCCTGGTACAGTGAAGTTGTCCATGAGAGGAGAGCTGTGGAGTGAAGCAGATGGTGCAGGCCAACAAGTATTACAAAATAGTTGGCAATCCATCACTGAAGCATTTTTAATAAATTGAAATGTTAATAGTTTTTATTATTTTAATAGAAAAAATATCAAAATATAAATTAAAAATCTTTTGTTGTAGAACATGACTGATTTTAGAAAATCATTGTGATCAAGGGTTTTATGGGAAATTTTTTACAATTGAACTATGGACTTCAAAGATACAGAGGTGAAAACTCTGCTGACTTTACACAAGAAGGGTTGACAATCCTCCTTAGGAACTAAGCTCATAACCGACTGTAAGAAGGTGATTTAAGCTACTAAGGCAGACGTGTGGATATGGGTAGCAGAGAGCATTCTTCATGTACCCTGAAGCTTCCCATGAAGCTTCTCTTATGGCCTGTTTTCATATCGACAGTGGTGCACACTTGTGAATGCTTTGTAACTTTTATATTATTTAGAGAAAAATTAATAGGGACCAATGTTTTGGTCAGAGTTACAAGGTTATTACATTCTCTCTTGAGTTATATTGTCATTCTCATAAAAAAGATGGGCCGTTAATATTTTAATACAGTGTCATTCAGAAGAATGAAACGTGAGCCTTTGCAAATCTGCTTGTCGTGAGAGATGGTAGTTGTTCCTTTTTATTCATGTTTTATGGCTGAATGACCATTGTGTGGTGTGATGATTCCTGTGAAGTATTTATACTTTGGCTTGCAAGTGGAAAGTATTTTATGGATATTGGTGAGAATGTTATCAAGAGTGAGTCTTTATGTTGTGTGTGTGTATATTTGTAGTAGTATAAGTTTTAAGTATGGTACACGGCCTACACTAGCAATATTTCCAGGTATGGGAAGTATCCTGCACAAAATTCCTTCTTTTTTTTTTTAAACATATAGAATCTGCATTTATAACCTTCATTTATCACATTGGCAGAAATGTTATTTTTGCATGCATCATACTGCACAGACGATTTTACTATTATCATTTTCTTCAACTATTCCTGAGAGAACTTCAGGTATCCAAGTGTAGGTAGTCAAATGTGCTCTTAAGTTTATAGTAAGCAACAGTTATTAAGATGCCTCAAGATTATTGAGTGTATTGTCAACTATCTTACGTTTTTTTTTTTCCTAAATATATTGTATGTAACCTTTTACATTATAGCTTTGTTTGGTTTGACATCATTTGTTCATGAATTTAATTTTACCTCTTACATGTTACATTTTGTAAAGCATTTCATTATCTTTTTATACCAAATGGGACTTCATTATAATGCATATATAATATGGATGACTGGCAGGGTATATGACATTGTTATCCTATATTTTCTTCTGACTACATGAACAGCAGTTAATACTTGTATCTTTGTACAAATTTTCCAAGGAGTAGTAGTGTTTTTTCTAATCAAAATTCTGTACAAGCAATATGCAAAGGGAGACTGCAAGCCAGAGGCTTTTCCACATTTGGTTTTATACGATAACCTTCACTGAACAAAATATTATGCTTTAAAAAGGCATTTATCATCTTGGCATTTTCTTATACAATAGCATGTAAACTCTCTTCTATGTTCTCTCTTCAAACTGTCTCCTTATATCAGCCATTTTCTTTTTGTTATTCTGTACAGTAGTTTGATTGGTTTATGAACCTGCCTAGTAAACATTCCACCAGATAAAGTAAAAATGAAAATATTTTTATTTCTTCAATAAAACTTTAAAATAAATCTAATCAGAGGAAACTCTTCTTGTTCTTGCTTAAGAAAAATTGAACAGTTTGATATTTTTGAACACACTGGTTGCCTAGGAAGAACACACTGGGTGCCTAGGAAGAACACACTGGGTGCCTAGGAAGAACACACTGGGTGCCTAGGAAGAACACACTGGTTGCCTAGGAAGAACACACTGGGTACCTAGGAAGAACACGCTGGGTACCTAGGAAGAAACAGACTTCTTGTGAATCTCACAGGCTCCCATCTGCAGTCCATATCAAGTGAATGAGGCATTTCTCACAAACTCTCTGTACATTATGGTGAATGTTGAATGCGAGACTACACTTTAATTCTTTGGAGTTTGGTGTCGACTTGCCTTGGTTCCTCGTATCGAGACTCCTCCCTGAGAACTCTCTTGTGTTACCTCTCTTGTAAAGTGTACAAATCTTTGTTTGGATGTGATTGGTCGCCAAGATTTCCCGAGAGGAAGCTACTATTTCTTGTCTTCTAGAGCGAGTGATGATAATAAATATTTTTAATCTATGCTTATTTTGATTAACCATTTGTCGGTTTGTATACATCTTCCGTTTCCATGACCATTCACGCTAAAACGGACCCAAATTATAATTCACAATATTATAATTCAGACTTATAACTCGAATATAATTCAGAATTATCTTTCTAAGGGGAGGAATGATAGTTTTTTCTTATTAACTTTCGTAGTTTCCAAAACACTGTATAACCATAATGTTAGCCTTAAAAATACAACTATCACACAGCAAAATGAAAGGGATACTCTAGTCCTGTATATCACTTGATATGTGATAGAGTGGCACCACCATGCTGAAGAATGAGCCGATACTTAACAGCCTCTAAGACTTTGTCTTTCCGAGGTAACAAACGCACAACTAAAAATAAAATTATTGATGCATTTTCTTCAAGATGAAAGAAGAACACATGCACACACACAAGAGAATTTACTATAAAAGAAGATAATGATACGAAGCAAAAGACAGAAACACTGAAGAAACTAGACTTATACTTTATGCAAAACCTGTGTGGGTGATTCAGCCTGAGTGGTGGTGGCACAGGTCTCTGTCTACTAATTATAAGACATACTAATTATGAGATGGACACAATCCCTAATCAGTGGCCTCTTTTTCCAAGAAGAGTTATAAAGAAAGATGCAATATGGAATAGTTATATTATTTATAGTTGAATTATTGCAAGTAAAATACTATAAAGAAAATACGAGACTCCACTGGCAAAATTATTTAAAAATTAAGTGAACACAAAATTGGTTTGAGTAATACTATTATAATGTTAAAAGCTGGAAAGGAATCCAAGAATATGATATAACATGTGAACGATATGAGAATCAAAGGATGAAAGCTGGTAAGAATGGGTTTTTTAAAGCAAGTCAAAGTTATAAGTGGAGAAAAAATATTCACTAGTATACAAAAGTCTTCCATTGCTGTTAATGTTTTCGAGTCAGGTAGTTATGTAAAAACAGTTGTCACAAAACATAGGTAAAGGGGGAGGGGGTGTTTAAGGGAAACTAACACAAGAATTTTTTTTATATACGTACTACCGAATTATGATTATGGGGTATAGTGTCACTTCATGGCCCTGCTTCCTAAACTACCTTGGCCAGTATTACTAATTCCTAGTTTCTTTGGATTAATCATATTTAGTACTGAAACTGTTTATGGAGTTTGTAAATCATATGATGTATAAAAGGTTATGGGAGGTCACAGAATGTGTGAGGAGTTGTATAAGGTGATGTGTGAGATAAAGCATGGTATGGGTGGGGTTAGAACACTTGCCATGGGTTCTAACCCCACTAGTACTGTGGTTTGTTTGCAACTGTGTTATTACGATTTCGTGAGTCACGTGTGAGATCACGGTACATGTGAGCAGTTACATATGAGAGGTCAAATGTATGAGAGGTCATGTAATATGTGAAAGGTCATGTAAAATGTGAAAGGTCATGTAACATGTGAAAGGTCATATAACATGTGAAAGGTCATATAAAGTGAAAGGTCATACAACATGTGAAAGGTTATTCATCTCCAGATTTAGGTGCTTCTTGTACCCAGGGTATGGATGCTTGCTGTGATATAAATACATCGGTGATGACAAGAGAGGAGATAATCACAGCACATGTGAAGGTGTAAAAGAGGAAATGAAATGCAGTTGTGAATGTATAGCTTGGTAGAGAAAGTCTATCAGGTTGATAATGTAAAAGTTTCTTTAATATTTTTATCACAAAAATAGAACTACTAGTGATAAAGTAATGAGCACATGAATAGCATGAGTAACAATCACTCCAGGAGTCTTGTCAGGGTTGGCATGAGGAAAGACATACTCAATCATACTTGTGAAGTAATAAGAACAAGTCAAGAAGGGGCCTGGTGGTGTGTCATTATCCGAGGTAATAACACAAGCAGCACAGTTGTACCAATTTGTATAGGTATGACGAGGAAAAGGGCAGGAAGTTAGGTAAGTAATACATGTAATTCAAATTAACAGAAATGATGGGAAAGGTGCAAAATTGTAAAATGCCAAATATAAGTGCATATGAATTTCTCTTTCCCCTCTGCCTGCACCTGGACTGACAGTCATGACATAGAGATAATGATTTTCCTAGGAGATGTCACCATTGCATACTGGTCCTAGTGTCTCATCCTCTGACTACCAAACAACAATTATTTAATTTTTATGAAAGGCTGTGTTGTGATTTAGTTCAACAGCATAGGCCTAATGATTATTTATAGGGAAGCACTAAAACCATAAATGTTATTTAGTGTTTTGAGAATGGGAGGGGTGGGGTGTAATCAGGTTTGATCCTAGGAAGAGGAGGGTTTCATGAGGAAATTCAATTTTTTTTTAACACAGTGGCCCTCTTCACTAAGGCAGGGTGACTTGAAAAATGAAGAAACATAAAGGTTTTCTTCTGTCTACATTTAGTAATTCATACAGAAGGGGTTACTAGCCCCTTGCTCCTGGTACGTTAGTCACCTATTACGACAGGCATGGCTTACAGAGGAATGATTCTTCTCCACTTCCCTATGGAGAAAATCAATTATTATTAAATGTACAGTAATTACTAGAAAGAGATGTCTGGCTGCTAGCTGATGTTTCTATAAATTAGTCTCTTAAAGCAAACTTATGTGTAGTTTTTAGTTTAAAGTACAGTGGACCCCCGGTTAACGATATTTTTTCACTCCAGAAGTATGTTCAGGTGCCATTACTGACCGAATCTGTTCCCATAAGAAATATTGTGAAGTAGATTAGTCCATTTCAGACCCCCAAACATACACGTACAAACGCACTTACATAAATACACTTACATAATTGGTCACATTCGGAGGTAATCGTTATGCGGGGGTCCACTGTACATATATACGTATATGAAGAGTACTGGTAGGTGTTAAAGTTAATGTTCTCTATATTCAGTTTTCATGGCACTGAATGACCCACAGAGGCAGAAAGAAATAACAGATTGAGATTAAATTTGAAAGTGACAGAGAGAGTAAGGGACCTAGGAGTCAATACTGACAAAAAGATTGTCACCAAAAGGATAATATAAATAAATTACTAGAAGCTTATATTCTACACAGGAAAACTAAAATAGCCTTCAAAGATATGCATGGAATACTAAAAAAAAACTATTCACAATATAGGTAAGGCCAAAGCTGGAATATACAGCAATGGTATGGTGCCTACACCTAAAAAAAAAAAGTAGACACAAATTTCAAATATGGCTACAAAATAGCTGCCAGAAGTAAAAAAAAAAAAAATTTTGAGGTATGAGGCAAGGCTAATTGAAAGAAAGTAAAAAAAAAAAAAAAGCAAGCTGATATGAAAATCACAAAAGAATAGATGATTTCTTAGCACCATCAACAAGGAGAACAAAAGCCCCGAGTTGTGAGTTGAGACAAGAAAAGATGCGTTAAGAATGTGATGCAGTTTTTCTTCACAACATGGTTGAACACAACACAGATGAACACAATGTAGTCCAACAATGTAATGGGATGCAAGAGGCAGTAAACATTACAATGGAAATTAGGAAAAAAAAAAAAAGCTGAAGACAGCAGCATTATGTAAAGTAAAAGGACACAAGGAGCTTTGTCAAGCCGATATTGGCTTGACAAAGCCGGTATCGGCTTGACAAAGCTCCTGGAGAGCGAAACGTTGCCACAATAAAATGTCACATTAGTTGCACTTGTGTCCTTTTACTTTACATATTGTCGGTAATTCTACCAACGTTATTACAGAACAGCATTAGCTTAGCTCTCCTCCTGTAGGTTAAAATAGGTTCAATAATTACAAACAGGTAAAGCCATCTTTAAATTGCAGAAAGAGTAGAGCAAGACTCGCAAAACTGTAATGACAAAATTGTAAATAACTCTCCAAGCTCTGGTAAACCCAGTCCTAAAACTAGGACACTGGACTGCTAGTTTTTGGACTGGCTTGTCATGGGTTTCAACTCTCTGTTTGGTGATTTATCTCTCCACAAATAAAGTGGTGGACAAAAACTAAAAAATGCACTATGGAGGCTGAAGGCACTGAACTTTGCAGAGAGAATGACAAGGGAAGAAATGATTATTGTATACAAAATGTATTTTAGAGGAATAGACATGGCAGATAGGGATAGACTGAACTAAGAGATATAGGAACAAGGGGTCACATATGAGTCATTAGCAATGTCAGTAATTATTATTTTAGTCTCAGGGTGATTGAAAAGTAAGGAAAAACTGGATGAAGAAGTGGAAGAGGTAAATTTTTATGTCACTTCAAGAAAAGGTATGATAAGGCCCAAGAAGGTAAAAATTAGTACAGTAATGTTGATCAAATTAGTTTGGAGATGGCCAGGAGCTGAAGCATGACCTTACCAAACACAGCTTGGTGCAACAACTGAAAGGGAATCAGTTTTTTTATAAATAGAACAGCAAAAATAACAAAATCCACTGTATATAACAAAAATTTGGTTAAAAAATAACAGGAAACATTTCTTTATAAACACTAAAGTATATGGTGCATCAGATGAGTGGAGTCAACATTATTATAATTATGGAGTGAGTACTAAACCCATCGGGGCCATACAACACCCGAGGAATGGGACATGATCAGCTTTGATTCAAGGCAGAGAATAGTAGCTGCAATTCCTTTGACCACAAGCCCTTCAGTGAAGAAGAGAACAAGTGAAGGGAGCTCCAGGAGGGTGAGTGCATGTGCGTGTGTTTGAGACTCAGAGTCAAGATCAAAAGTGTCGAGACCAAAGGTATAAAGACCATGACCAAACGTACAGAGATTGAGACCTAGACCATTTATGTAATCCACCTATTATATAAACATTTTTAAGGTATACCTGGCAGGTATACTGCATAACTATGCACTTTTTCATGTGTATGATAAACCAAAATATAATGTACTGCAATACAGCTGACCCTCATAAATTGCAAACCATTCCTCGCATTTTCAATATCTTTGGAATGAAATTTACTTTTCCATTCCAATAGTAGCACTATTGTCATTATGGCATGTCAGGGAAAAATTACTATTTCCATTAGTGGCAGGCATTACCATTTTGGCCAAGGCTATTGTTCTGTGGGTGTGGGGGAGGCCTAGCATCACTACTTGGTATAAATAACCTGGTCAGTCCATCTGGCCACTACCATACGATTATCGATCTGTGGTCATCAGTTTATTTTCTGTCATTGCCATCCAGGCTTGTCCTTGGATGTTATTCACGGCACCCAAAAGGAAATGCCAAGAAAAAATAAGTAAATACCTGGAAGAAAATTATGCATGAAACAAATAATTTCTAAGAAAATTGTGCTTTAAACTGTAGTAAAGTGTGAGGTCGTGCATCACACGAAGGGTATACCTGGAGGGCGTTTTGGGGGTCAACATCCAGGGTAGTGTAACACATTCTTGTGCTTGAAAAGTCTTACACCTACCCTAGCTATATTTATACAACTGTCAACTACGTATTGTGAGTTGGACCTGACTAGCTTGTGCTACTAGGTCTTCCTTAAGTGGAAGTGACCTGACTAGGTGGGTCATTGGGCTAATCCTGGGGGAGGGGAGAACATGGACCTGCTTCGCATGGATCAGTAGGCCTAAGGCAGTGATCTTTCTTTCTTATGTTCTTATTTATAATGAAATGTGAAAAAAGTTATTAACAAGAAAGTTGTAATGAACTCGTGGCAAGTGTCAGGCAGCCACAGAGAACCATTTTAGCCCATAAGAACCACATCAATCATCTCTGCACACTTTCTCAGCAATAAGGACATGAAGCAAGGAATGCTAGGTAGGATAACACTCTTGTAATTTTTAACCCTATTTCAAACAAGAAAGGTTTGAGGTGAAGCTACAATGTTGTTGTGGGAGTTGGTGGTTTAAAGAGTCATATAATCTCTCAGCAGGTTAAGCTCTGCTTCCCTCTTTCTGGGGATGGAATATAATGGGCAAAAAAGTCATCAAAATAAAAGATATGGGTGCTGCACATGTATCTCATCACCTTGTCGGTGCAGTATGCCATTATGTCATGAAAGGAATACAAACTCAGCAATTGGCTTTCCCCAACTCTAGTCTGAGACCAGGCCTGAGGAAGATAAATCCCAGTACTCCTAACAGATAACAAATAATAAAAGGCCTTAGAAATGGAAGGCGATGGTGGCAAGTGATGGCAGGTAATGGTGGCAAGTGATGGCAGGTAATGGTGGTAGATAATGGCAGGTAATGATGGTAAGTGACTGTGGTGGTAGCTGATGAGAGTACAACCTGCCACTTGTTTGTGGAAGCATTGTTCAGGGTCATATGAACCCTCTAAATATATTTGAAGTTGAACAAGCCATGAAAACTAATAGTGTTTGATACACAAATAACCCACACAAAGAAAAATTAAACTTATGACCATGTTTCAGTCTGACTTGGACCAGTAATAGTGTTTGATAAGGAAACTGCAGGTTTTAAAGAATTAAGAAATAAAAACAAATCTTGTTTCGAGATTTCTGGAGGGGTGATGAACACACTCCTATTTTTTCCTATATATTATTCACTCTGTAAGCTGCAAAAATAACTGGTAGTGCAGATAACAGGAACATAACCTGTACAAACAAATTTTTAAAGGAAAATAAATTTTGTGTTACTCAGACAAAAACTAATATATTTTTAATGTGACCAATTGTTTAAACTAAATTAATTTGTTCTTGCCAGAACAACAGTAACAACTATTTCTTTCTTGAAAGCTATTTTTCTTTTTGTTTAACTTGAGTTGTGAATATGGGCTACAATAATCATGATATCTGTTAACTGCACACACGTTTACATTGGTCAAAGTACCATGAATGATTTATTCAAAGTTTATGTTGGTAATGAATCTCTGGAGCTTAAGAATAAATACAAAGTCCAGCACAAATAATCTTCACTTTATGCATGTCAGATTCGAGACAGATGTCAGATTCGTGCAAGCCATCAACATTTAATTCTGCATGAGAACCTTCAACGTACGGTATATTACTAATGGAAACGGGACATCTCATAATGACGAATTTGCACGAAATTAACCTGCATAAAAGAAGGAAACCTGCATCAGAGAAAATTATCTACTGCTTTGGTATCAGCACTCACAGCCTGGCCAGTCATTTGAATGTTATGCATGTTACACCATTTAGCCCTGGCAATCCACCATCAATTAGCAATATCTCCAGCACTGCACTCTCGCCTTGTACAGTGGACCCCCGCATAACGATCACCTCTGAATGCGACCAATTATGTAAGTGTATTTATGTAAGTGCGTTTGTACGTGTATGTTTGGGGGTCTGAAATGGACTAATCTACTTCACAATATTCCTTATGGAAACAAATTCGGTCAGTACTGGCACCTGAACATACTTCTGGAGTGAAAAAATATCATTAACCGGGGGTCCACTGTACAGTGGACCCCCGGTTAACGATTTTACTGTATTTTACTGACTGAATTTGTTCCCATAAGAAATATTGTGAAGTAGATTAGTCCATTTCAGACCCCCAAACATACACGTACAAACGCACTTACATAAATACACTTACATAATTGGTCGCATTCGGAGGTAATCGTTATGCGGGGGTCCACTGTATTTGTTCTGTTGTCAAATAAGTGCCTTGCCTTCTCCTGGCTTATCATCATATTCAAAGAAAGTTGTGTTAACCTGAATCCTTGATGCAATCATAACCCAACAAAAATCTGCCACCAGAACAATCACTCAATGTGATTCCCGACAACGCCCCATCTCCAATGATTAAACAATTTGAACCTACTGTACTTAATATTTAAAGTCTCCACACATATTACTGTGCACATTAAATATGTGAAAAATTTGATACAAATATTAACCCTGAGCCGAAACAGTTGCTGAGAACTACAACTGATCACACAGGCATAACACTAGAAATAAATCTCTGATATTCAATGTACATACATAACTCAGCCTGAGCAAATATTCCCTGCAAATCAAAGAACCCAAAATTTGGAACAATCTGCCCAAAGGATCGAAAAATTTGATCTCCCGATATCTTTGAAACTTTATCAGAAAAATACTCTTGAACCTGATGTAACATTAAATACGTAATGATCATTAACATTCACTATGTCAATTGTATTTTACACCATTAACCTATTCAACTGCTACCTCCCCATTATAATCTCAACCAGTTTGTTATGCACAGAAACTAATAATGCTGAATTATTGCACAAAACTAAAATAAAATGTTACATTCCTTATCAAAACAATGATATATGGTAGATCGTTGGATAACACAAGATCTGTTAACACATTTCCTTTATAACATGGTTTCAAAATTGCAGTACATTTCTGGTGAATATGCCATAAAAGAATCAGTTTACATGGTGGAGTACATGTAAGGGAAAATGTGGCATGTGCTGCATTCTTTCACCTCTGTCTCACAGTGAGCCTCTGGGTAAGTTCTTTGTCTTACAGGCTAGCAGGTGAGATTGAGTGAGCTAGTGGGTGGGGACAGGGTACTAGGTGAAGAAGGGTGAGTGAAGTTCTGAGCAAAGGGGTCAGAGTGGTCTGTGGATGCATGCTGTTGCTGTCATCCCATGTCCCTTTCACCCATTATACGTCCCATGTGACAATAGAGCATATGGTCAGATCGACACTGGTGTGGGGATGGGTAGAGGCAGGTAGGTGAGGATATGTGGGTGAGAATATGCAGGTGAGGGTGTGTTTGGGAGAGAAGTGGATGCAAATGTAGGAGGTGAGGTCTGCAAAAGTGTGGTGGAGAGGGAAGGGAGGGCATAGGTGAAGAGCACCTGTAGGAGATGGGTGAAGGTGGAGGCCTGATGTTGGACAAAGGTGCTGGTCCACTGCCATCCCACTCTCATACAACCTGACCATACAATTCCCTCCATGGCCACACACCTACATCATTCCCCACTACCTCAAGAGCACACTTTGCCCACCCCCATGACGTCACGCCCACACCTTAACCGACCATTCACCCTAACACACCATCCACCTACACCAACCAACCACACACTCACCCACCCAGTCACCTATCATCCAATCACCGCTCACACCAGGCCACTAACAACAACACCTTTCAACCACACCACAGTTTCAAGCCCACACAGCCCCACACCCACACCTTACCCATACTTTCATGACCCACACACCTAGTCACAGAGCCACCCATCACCCTCATTACCATCCATACTAACAAGTACACACTTACCCACCCAGTCAGCCACACTGCCACCTAGATGGTCACCATCACACTGCCTCATTGCCTCCAGACTCCACCCCCACACCCTTCCACTTCCTAGCATCATCCTCCTCCCAACACCAGCCTCCAGCTCCTGCCCCCACCCTTCCTTTGTTTGGTCTTCACCTTCCACAACAGCAGTCCCCCAATCCTCACCCTTTGGTCCCTCACCCCTTACACTTAACCTGCTCACCTCAACCACTCTCATCCCTCCTGTGTACACCCCAACCACTTTATAACCTTCATACAATTGCAATGAGTAGGACACAAACAATAAAGTACCTCTGTTTGTTAGCAGAGATGTGGCTGTAGGATCTTTGACTGACACACATCACCACATCGACCTACAATTACTTTATCATCGATTTTTTTTTAAATTCCAAGATAAAAAAACTGGATTGGCATTTTTTGGAACCTGATAAACTTAACCCTATTTTTTCGACATGTCCTTCAGTTCAGTTTACACATTTTTTATTACACGCTATTTTCTGGAATATAACTACTATGTTATCCAATGGCCAACTGTACTAGCATTAAATACTGTAGTTCATAAGTACAGCCTCTCCTCACTTAACAACAGAGTTCTGTTCCTAAGACCACATCAGTAAATGAATTTGTCAATAAGTAAGGAGCATACTATAATGGTAGTGGGTTTGTGTCAACCATCTTTGATATCGTTTTAATGTCACTTTTGCACCATTTATAACATTTCTGGTAAATTTTTAAATGTTCATACAGTAGTGTACTATATATTGTATTAAAAAGAGTAGAAGAAATCAGCCCTAATATACATTATTTAGGTATGCATACTGGTCAGAGAGTCCGTCGTAAGTCTGAGTTGTTCATAAACAAGTATGTCGCTAAGTGAGGAGAGGGTGCACTAGTTTTAGTCTGCCCACATAACAAGGAGCTTTTCTTAGTACAGGCAAGTCCCACTTATACAGCAGGTTAGGCTCTAGGCTACTGTAGGGCTTCACATATACAACAGGTTAGGTTTCAGGCTACTGTAGGGCCCTTCTTATACAGTAAGTTAGGTTCTGGGCTACTGTAGGGCCCTGCTTATACAGCAGGTTAGGCTCTGGGCTACTGTAGGGCCCTGCTTATACAGCAAGTTAGGTTCTGGGCTATGGTAGGGCCCTGCTTATACAGCAAGTTAGGCTCTGGGCTACTGTAGGGCCCTGCTTATACAGCAGGTTAGGCTCTGGGCTACTGTAGGGCCCTGCTTATACAGCAAGTTAGGTTCTGGGCTATGGTAGGGCCCTGCTTATACAGCAAGTTAGGCTCTGGGCTACTGTAGGGCCCTGCTTATACAGCAGGTTAGGCTCTGGGCTACTGTAGGGCCCTGCTTATACAGCAAGTTAGGTTCTGGGCTATGGTAGGGCCCTGCTTATACAGCAAGTTAGGCTCTAGGCTACTGTAGGGCCCTGCTTATACAGCAGGTTAGGCTCTGGGCTACTGTAGGGCCCTGCTTATACAGCAAGTTGGGTTCTGGGCTATGGTAGGGCCCTGCTTATACAGCAAGTTAGGCTCTGGGCTACTGTAGGGCCCTGCTTATACAGCAAGTTAGGCTCTGGGCTACTGTAGGGCCCTGCTTATACAGCAGGTTAGGCTCTGGGCTACTGTAGGGCCCTGCTTATACAGCAGGTTAGGCTCTGGGCTACTGTAGGGCCCTGCTTATACAGCAGGTTAGGCTCTGGGCTACTGTAGGGCCCTGCTTATACAGCAGGTTAGGCTCTGGGCTACTGTAGGGCCCTGCTTATACAGCAGGTTAGGCTCTGGGCTACTGCTGTAAAGTGAAAATCACTATAAAGTGAATCATAGTCTTTTTCACTATCAACTATATGTAACATGTTTACACTACCTAAAGTCAGTACCTGACTAGCTGGGCTGTGGTTCATACATTGGGTTGCATGCAACCAACAATAACAGCCTAGTTCATCAGGTCCTAATCCACCATGAGGCCTGGTCACAGACCGGGCCATGGGGACATTAACCCCCAAAACTCTCTCTATAGTATATATTAAGTGAGAAATAGGGCTAGGCCTAAAAAATGCAAATACATACAGTACACACATTACTTAAAATATTTCGTCCTGAGCTTATAGTGGATGGTAAATATATTTATTGTAGGAAGTCCAAATAAATGAAGAATGGGTATAACTGAAAACAGCTGTATTAGTGAAATGCTATAAAACAAAGTGCTGTAAAGCAGGGCCTGCCTGTATGTACAAAAAGTTGTAATCCCAGAGCTGAGTCTGCATCTTATATATCTGGCAAGACAAGTATAGGCAAGTCCTGCTTTACAGCACTTTGCTGAAAAACATTTCGCTAATGCAGTGTTTTTCAATCATACCCATTCTCCATTTATTCAGACTTCTTACAATAAATATAGTATTTACCATTCACTATAAGCTAAGGATGAAAATATTTTAAGGTAAGTAATGTGTGTGCTGTACGTATTTGCATTTTTTAAGCCTAGCCCTATTTCTCACTTAATATACGATAGTGTTAACATGTTATCAGGCTTTTATATGCATTTGAAAGTGAGAAAAAGGCTATGTTTTACTTCACAGCAGTAGACCAGAACCTAACCTGCTGTAAAAGCAAGACCTTCCTGTATACAATGAACCATCATGATTTTTTTAGGATCACCCTACCTCAATGGGGGATAACTTAGTGTGTTAAAAAAATTATTTGATTTAAATTTGGCTTCAAATGTCTTTCCCTGTCCTCCAGTATTGTATGCTCATTATTTTGTATGTATACTGTATTACATTCTCACGTTCATCCTCCTCAGTGTCTTCAGTCCTCAGTACATGTGCCACAACATATTACAGGAGGGCCTTGCTTCTATGGCTCTTAGGTTCCTGACCCCATACTGTAAGTGAAAATTGCTGGGGGTGGAAAAATGCATTTTTTCATCATCAAATGCATCTAAAATGCCAGATAACATGTTTATACTATCACATATTAAGTGCTCAATACAGCTAGGTAAAATAAATATACAGTACATACAATATTTACCATAACCCTTTCACTATCAAGACCCCTGCTCACAAACTTGCTCTTAGTGTTGATTAAAAATAAAAAAAAATGCTAATGAAATGATAAGAGAATCTTTTCCTGATGGCAATGACACCAAAAATATGGAATTTGATGGAAAATTTACGGAATTACGCTCTCGCGAAGTTAGTGGTCTTGGTGATATATATATGCAGCGGTGATTTTGCCCACTTTGAGCTCTATTTTTGGCCAATTTCACTGTTCCAGTTGACCAAACTCATAACTATTTTGCTAGAACTAATTCTAGCTAAATAGTTATAAGTACAAAAAAGTGCCCATTTACCAATTTCAACTACCCAATTAAGAGGTTAGAAATTGGCAATTTGGCCAATTTCACACAAATTTCAAGAGATGCCAATTTCAAATAGGGTCCAGAATAAACAATGCAGACATTCCTGGCACTAAATTAACATTTTCTCTGTTCATTAGTCATGTCTCCAGGCCCCTCTTATATTACTCTTGCTTTCCATTTTGAATTTTTATTCACACAAAAAATAGAAGATTTACTGTTACGCAGACTACTGCATTATTGTAATAGTTGTATAAATAATGTCAACCCATTCATGACTGCATATTAGACTGGCCAGTTGGACACGTGTTGGACGGTGACGTCATTTGTGTACTCTTGAACATCAGCAAAAATCAAACATCTCTGCAACTTTGACCTCAATTTCAAGGTACTTTTCATCATGAAACCAATCAAAATCATCTCCATTTCTGTAATATATCTTCCATTCTATCAACTGAGACCAAAAAAACAAGAATACAACCATAAATACCATACGAAAATACACCTCAAAGTTGGCATTGTAAACCAAAAACACAGTCAGCGTTTTTTTTTTTCTCATTATGCACTGCGTGCTGCAGGATTTTTTTTTATACTGCACACACTGACCATGCAGACCCATTCTCTCACATGTAGGTCTACCAGCTTTCTCCCACCAGATTTAGAGCCGCTAGAATTTTGGCATATTAATACATCATTGACACTGGCTTGTAAGCCGTACCTACATGTCACTGACAGTGAAAGGGTCAAAATACGGCACAGGTCGCCCTTCCCTTACACAAATGTCGTACAAAAATGGCAGAAAAGCGATAAAAGCACCAAACATAATGAACAATGGCTCAACTGAAAGCCAACGATAATGTGGTACACCGAAAAGAGGGTGCTGTATATGCAGGGTCCTCCTGTATTCTACCTCATGTGT